>NW_014577734.1:149720-160281 GCF_000485595.1 Priapulus caudatus | reverse complement strand
AGTACAATCGAGCCGGTGTTAGCATACACCTTTCTAGCCTTACGATTCCTGGGCAATTTATTGCAAACAGTATATCTTTTAAGAGTGGCATTGGGAAACAGATACGAATGTAATTCTCTTGAAATCAGTGTAAGATATATAAAGCACGCACCATTATTGCAGATGACTAGGAACTATTACAGTTGATAGCTTTACGTACTTTGGTAGATTATTGCTGAGAAGCCTAATTGCATACTCTTTGAGATACTTTTGGAATGTTGAAGCAAGAGCTAACATCGGCTGACCTGCGAAAACCATCAAAACACCAGATGAATAACAATGAAAACACTCCCGCAAGATCACCAACTGAATGTACTGTACGTGTAAATTTGTAAGACCTCAAATATCCATCTCACTGTTTATTTCAGAACAATTTGTCTTCATGAAGAGACATCATGTATCTGTAGGCCTACTGAGTAGTCAGCAGATATAGTAATGCAAAACGTAAACAGTAAAATCCGTAAAATGTAAAAACCAAAACGTGTACAGAATTGTCACTATAATGTAACTCACGCACGCACGCACGCACGCACGCACGCACGCACGCGCGCACACACACACACACACACGCATGCATGCATGCACACACACAGTGCTTATTTGTAGAGACCTGTGGTCTGTTGCCAGATCAAAGACGGACTAATTAAATGAACCAAAATTAGGACTAAAACCTAGAACTAGTATTACACTGTTGTATAGCTATAATTATTCTGTCAATTATCTAGGGAAAGAAATTACTACTAAGTCTAATTTCATGAGGAATCGTACAGACACCCCTCCTCCAACAACGCAAGGTGAGAGTACCAGTACCTGTACTGAGCTGAGAGCACTGCACCATGCACTTCTTGTAATAAACAAACAGGTCTGCACAGCTGGGCAACACAACACTGCCATCGTCGATGTTCAGCGGCACACCCTGCGTGCGGAAATCCTCCACAAAGCGATTTATTAGATCCGCCATGTTCCTACACGTTAAAATAAGACAGTTAAAATAATTGATCATCTCTCAAAAATAATTTCAAATTAATTGAGAACTCAATAAATCTGTCACATGTCAGCGTTCAGCATACATACTACCGATTACTTCAGCATAAAATTATTTTGAGTTTCTGCTGTTATAGGCTATAAAACAGTAAATGAGCAGCGAACATGCATCTTTTACCTTGAGATTTGCGAGAATGGAATTTCAAATGGTCCCACAAAACAAGTGCACATAGTTACCTGACGTTTTAGTTTAACCGTTATGGATATATGATTGATAGGTTAATAATATATAACCTCTCTCTCACACACACATACCTGTCTTGCGACTCAACATAAATGTTGAGGTGTGGCTCAAAACATATGCTGATTAAGCCCAGAAATGGCGATGTCTTATCTAGCACTGCTGCACTGCTACCGGCAGGAACCTGAAATATAACCAAACATAATTTAACGGGGATAATGTAATTCTGTGTATGTGTGTGTACAACACTCTGTCTCGCTGCTGTCTCTTAGCAAGCTTTTTGCCTCTACACTATCCTACGGGCCATAGCCGCGCGTACATATTATCCTATGACGATACCGTGCGTATATTTTTGGTAATTAATTAAACTATTCGTGCTTCAAGAAACGCAGCAGAAATTTGCAGAGACCATAGCTAAGAGATGTGTTTATAGGTATCTATAATTTTAGAAATGTAGCTCAATTCGTTCGCGAGATATGAGAATTAATACACTTTAATGCCGCATATAGCGCAATAGCGTATGCGCGGGGGGACAACAGCTGTATACAATGCGCCAGTACAGGCGGGCGCAGTTCGAACATTTAATCATCTGTAATTCACTTTTAAGGAATATCTGCATTGGGCACCCCCTCTAATATTTATAGTACTGCCATAGGCTACAACTGTGCCAAGTTTGATGCTTAAATTGTCAGCTCTGTAACGATCATGAAGCTAAGGGACCTGACTACTATGTGTTATGCTGTGTGCGCGTTCTCGATACCAAACGTCGCCAAAATTGTCGAAATTATTACAGCTGTACAGTTTAATACGCTATTCATTACAGTCACATATATCAGTGGCGCATTGTGCTGGTAGTGTTTGCAATTTGAACACCAATAACACTAAAACATTTATCTAGAAGATGGAAACCAGCTGGTACAGACAAGTGCATATTTCTATGAATAGACACCTAGATTACATTCCCAGTAATTAGTTTGATCTGTCATATTTTACTATATTACAATCTTAATTACACCCATGCATAACTTTATTGTGAATGTAGTGTGGATGTGCAAATCAAATTATTGCTTTGCTCCACACATAGTATATAAACGCGAAAACAATCAAAGCATAATAAATTTAGCAGCTTGAATCACAATACCACGAGAACAATCTGTAGACATGGAGACTCGTGGTGTCAGTAAATTTGCGATTACAATACGTGACGAGTATCATAATATGTACTTCAGTACGTGTACTTGTATATGAATTACATGCAATAAAGATTTAATAATAATAATAATAATAATATCACAAAGTCATAGCATATTGTGTTCCAGGTAGTAACTGTTAACTATAGGAGATTATATTTAAAAGGCTGAAAGCTTATTCAAAGCAGGTCTGTTTCATAATGTAGAGAGGCATCAGACATTGCCATATTAATGAAATTAATGACTTCTTTTGTACATTCAACATTATGAGAGCCAAACCTATGATATACCATTTACTGATGCAAGATTCATTTTATAATCTAGGTGTAGGAAGCTAGAGAATAGCAGAGGGTATATGTCATCACCACCTCTGATCTCATGCACTCAACTCTGACCCCTGGAACCCAATGATAACTGTACATGCACCCATGCACCGCGCGATGCCACAATGACCATATATCTAGAGTCGTTTCTTTATGAGTTTTTCTAGTTTCTTGATGCGACTGGACTCCTGCTCGGGTGTAGCTGCCACGCTGGTTATGCTCATTGCACTGCTGACCTCGGCTGCCTGGTGCGGCTTTGGAAGCTGCGCTCGGAAAATGTCCAGCATCATGCTCTGTTCGCCTCTCTTCAAACCCTGCAACACAGTAGCGCCACCTATAGTTACATCATATAATTACTCACCACGATGTTGAATTAGAGGATATTTCGTCCCCCATAGTAGCAGCATCCAGCAACGACGGCAGTTTCGTGTCAGCGTGTCATATCACAGTGGTTCAATCGGTAACACATTAGTGCCTTTTAGCTGTGATATTTACTATTCTACTACTGGTATACCAATGGTATGCCTACTCTATACCAATGGTAATGGAAATACAAAACCCATGAGCTATGGAAACAGCAACAAAAACTGTTTTTTGTTGTCCTATGCATCGCCTCGGCAGAAAACGCAGAACAAATCAATTAACCGATACTACGATCCTGCCTTTGCCTTAATTTCCAAAATGCTTAATTACTAGCAAACAGTCACTAATCGTTTCTAATCTACCACTAATGGTTACTAATGGACTACTAACAGTTATTACTATACTGTCTTGCATACTTGCCTTCATCTCTAGGATACGTTGGAAGTCGGTCATGTCACTCTCCGGCAGCAGCTTGATGTAGTTATCAACGAAGCCCTGCGGCGGTTCGTGCGGCGACATCACAACCTTTAATATCATCTCAGCCTTCGTCATGCCCTTGACAACGATCTTTGTGTAGCTGTGTGCGAACAACATGTATGTGTGTGAACATAGTGGGATCTGCAGGAGGAGCACGATTCAGTCCACACACGATGACAACAGATGCAGTACAGCACACTACTTTGTTTCACGTAACGTTTAAATGTTCAAATTAATTGAATTACGTTAATTAGCAGAAATTTAAAAAAAACAAGCTAACTATAAGATTATTTTTTTTAAATTAAACTGAAATTAAAACAGAAAATCGTATGCGCTGGTAACTATCATGATTGTGGGGAATCACTACTCTGACTGCGTGGCGATGCACTTGTCGCACACCTGGCGGGAGCTTTGCGGGCGACCGACGAGCCAATAGAGGGCAGGTCGAGCAGCACAGTCTTCAGCGAGTGTGTGTCTAGTAGCAGCTGCTCGGCTCCCACTGTGCTCACCGGCTTACACTTGTGCAGCTGATTAATGAACTTCGGAATGAACGAACTACGTGAGAGAAACGAAATAGATAGACGTTAATGTTGAGCGATATTAACGATAAAATTTTAACGATCACGATTAATGGCCTTATGTCCCATCGGGGGACCAAGAGGATAAGTAATTAAGTAAGTAAGTAAGTAAGTAATTGTTGAGCGAAGCTACAAAGTGACTGTTCGCATGCGAAACAGGAGAGGGAGGAATATCAGCAACAAGAACAAGAGTGGTCAGAACATAGATTCAGTCAGTGACAGCACTAATATTCACAACGATGCTACGGATATGAAAAACAGCATTTGACAGTAGTAGGTCAAAGGGGTCGAAGATTTTTTGAGTAAAAGAAGTTTTTGGGAATAAATTTCTTTCTGATCACAATGTATGGAACTGTAATTTGCCGTGCAAATTTGCTATTATCTGTGGACAGTAGTGTCACCTTGCGGCACTGCTTGAAAACTGTAGAAACCTGTGTCATATATTGTGGTTTTTAAAATTTTATATTGGTTATATTTGTCTCACGACAAAGGGACATGAAGATGATTGAAAATAATTTGAAACGTTTAACTAGATGTGTCTATATCCAATTACATTCAAGCATACTCACTTTGCAAACTTAACACAGAACTGGGTAAAATATTTGCGAGACGAGGCCAGGTTGTCACGTATGAGAGGCAGGTTTTTGTTGATATGGGATGTAATCGCAGTCACGTAGCCACTCTGATCCCCCACAGTGTCAACATGGAGCCAGTTGATCTGAAACCAGCAAAAACGCAACAAACTGACTTGTACCAACGTGTACCCTGAACAAGTAACGTTCAACAGGTCAACGTATACCCTGAACAGACTGAAATAATGAATAATTATACAAGTATGAGACAGATTACTACCCTTACCTTGCTCATGGCAGTCAGAGCGGGATCACAGGCTCCTTCCAAATCCTGCACTAGCAGCTGTATGCAGTTTGATATCACACTACGGAAAAAGTAGTATACTGATGAAACATCGAGCATAGTAAACCTGCCTATGGTTCCTGAGTTATCGTTGACCGAAGCGAAATGTTGACAGACAGACGAACGGACGGACGACGGACGACGACCCATGGCAATAGCTCAGCTTGAAGATGTCAAGGTGAGCTAAAAAGCAGGCAGGTTTGATGGAGTTTATTAAACTGAACTACATCGAGTGGACTCTGTGAGCAGTTCAATCAACTTTATAACATTAATTTATTCTTAGTTTTGCTGCTACTTAAAACCAGATCATATTAATCCCCTAATTTACACTATAGGGTTCTGCTTAGCTCTAGAACTATAGCCCTTCGCTCCGCCACATGACGGGCTATAGTTCTAGAGCTAGGTTCTACTTAGTTAAGCCTTTAAAGTTTAACGCATGTCAGGTATAACAATTGACATGCAGACGGCTGTGATTACTTTTGACAATTGCAACACAGTCATGCTGTTTTCACAGCCTGATAGGCCTATATTGATATATCTGTCTAGTTGATCAATATTGTCTTTTTTTCCGTCCTATAGGTATACATATATAGTCCTTTGGACTTTGAAAACTAATATCTACAAGGTTACGAGGGAGGTTTCAGGGTATATACATGACACATTTAATTGATTCCAATTACTGAATTAGCAATCTGGAATGAACTGTCTTATGAAATTACTGGGAAGAACACTGCACACTAGTATGCACAACGATGAATAACCCAAATCTTAGGCAAAACGTAAATTTGAAAAGCACTAGCGCTATACTATACAGTAAAGTCAGTATACCGACTAGGCCCCTACTGTACATACAAATATTTGTCAGGTTAGGAGTATGCTGTAGTGTAGTGTATGGGCAGGGCATATAACCAAGCCGCAAGCGCAAACGAGGCAATATGCTATGTATAAAAATGGCGTCTATCGTATCTTTGATTAATTCTGAATTTATGAATGTCTCTGGTTTACACAGTGTGTGAGTTGTAACGTTAAATCGACAATACTTCATAAGAGTAGTTCAGACCACAGGCACTTGGAGCGTTTCAATAAAATATAATGCTAAATAAATACGAAATCTATTTACTACCAAATATTATTATTAATATTGCCGACAATTTCCTGTAAATGCCGTCCAAATGCTCATCTGCAACAAACGCTGGCTGCCGCTGCACACTGACACATAAATATATAGATGTGTTTATATATTTATGAATTATGTATCAGTGTGGCTCATAGGGTCTATGTCCCCCGGCAGTACCCTCTGGTAACTATTTGATATGGTTAGGGTTAGGGTTAGGGTTAGGGAGTAGGCGTAGGCGACTCCCTAGACTCGTTAGTGGAGTAGGCGAGGTATGGTCCAGCATATTAGATAGTACCAGACGTTCCGGCAGTACCCTGGCCCTGGGGGACATAGCCTAGACCCTCTCAGCGTCAGTGTGCAGCGGCAGCCAGCGTTTGTTGCAGCTGAGCATTTGGACGGCATTTGCAGGAAATTGTCGGCAATAATAGGTGAAAGAGAGTATAGAAACATTAAGACTTTGGTAGTAAATAGATTTCGTATTTATTTAAGCATGATATTTTATTGAAACGCTCCAAGTGCCTGTGCCTGTGGTTCAGATCTGAGACCAGTGCATTGCACTCAGCACTGTCTGTGGACAGTGGCCAGGCAAGTAATGTAAGAACTCGTAAACATTCGTTTAACTCGCAACATACATACCATTTTAACTGTATTTTAACTGCAGACGAAGTTAAATACAAGATTTTCTCTTTCTAATTCATGATCAACATAGGCCTACCAAACAAATTTATATCACAAAAACGATGTTATTTCTAACTTTGATGAGTTTGTAAAAGGAAGTGGCGGGTGTGTCATTGTCATTTTATCAGGATTTATGCCAGGTAAAAATGTACAGCCGGACCTTTTTCACCAGTGATCTGATAGTGGTCTGATAGCGATTTTTACCTGGAGCCAAATCCATATTGTTCGTATTTGCCACATTCGGTCCACAGAGCAACATTTATATCGCAAAAATCTATTTGAATTCTAATATATCAAATTCTATCATAACGTGTATAATAATAATGCCAGTGGCAGTGATTGAAAGCCTTCCTGAGATTACTGCATATGCACTGGCCCTTTGCCAATGTACCTTTCCCATTGCACACGCACGCACGTATATAATATATAGTAGATACTATGCTGCTCATGCCATGCCACAATGTGTGTGCATAATGCTATATATAGATCAGTGCATGCCCATGTATGATGTATATGACCTAGGGTCCCTATACAGAGGGGACCCTAATCCTCTATATATAGGGACTCTAATATGACCATGTCATATACCTGTCAGGGCCCATATCAGGTCCCTAATTAGTGCAAATTATGGGCCGAATCGTTACAGGAGTGATAAAATTCTCAAACTTGGCACAGTTGTAGCTTATGGCAGTACTATAATTATTAGAGGGGGTGCCCAATGCAGATATTCCTTAGAAGTGAATTACAGATGATTAAATGTTCGAACCACCCGACTCCGAACCTCCCTACCGCGCCCGCTTGTGTACATGCGATGTTTCATGTTTATAAACATTGACGTCATATGCGCACATGCGCAGTTTAACGGTTGGCAGCAAGCAGATGCGTGATATTGTTCGATACAAGCACACGCACGCACGCACGCACGCACGCAACGTGTACTGCACACGCACGCACAACATCATGCCGCACGTGTACGAGCACACGCACGCACGCACGCATGCACGCACGTGTACGTACACACGCACGCACGCACGTACGCACGTCTACATGCACATGCACGCACACACGCACGCACGCACGTGTACCTGCACACACACGCACGTACGCACGCACGCACACATGCACACACGTGTACCTGCACACGCACGCACGCACGTACGCACGTCTACGTGCACATGCACGCACGCACGCACGCACGCACGCACGTGTACCTGCACACACACGCACGTACGCACGCCACGCACACATGCACACAACGTGTACCTGTACACGCACACACGCACGCACACACGCACGAACGTGTACCTGCACACGCGCGCACACACGCAACGCACGCACGCACGCATGCACGTGTACGTGCACACACACGCCACGCACGCACGCATGCACGCACGTGTAAGTTCACACGCACGCACGCACGCACGTGTACGTACACACGCACGCACGCACGCACGCCGCACGCATACACGCACGTGTACGTGCACACGCACGCACACACTCATGCACGCACGTGTACGTGCACACGCACGCACGCACGCATGCACGCACGTGTACGTGCACACGCACGCACGCACGTCTATACGTGCACATGCACACGCGCGCACACACGCACGCACGCACGCACGTGTACGTGCACACCACGGACGCTCGGCACGACGGCACGCCACGTGTACGTGCACACGCCACGCACACACTCATGCAACCACGTGTACGTGCACACGCACGCACGCACGCATGCACGCACATGTACGTGCACACGCACGCACGCACGCACTTGTACGTGCACAGCACGCACGCACGCATGCACGCACGTGTACATGCACCACGCACGCATGCACGCACGTGTACGTGCACACGCACGCACTCACGCATGCACGCACGTGTACGTGCACACGGCACGCACTCACGCATGCACGCACGTGTACGTGCACACGCACGCACTCACGCATGCACGCACGTGTACGTGCACACGCACGCACACACGCATGCACGCACGTGTACTGCACACGCACGCACGCACTCACAGTGTACCTGCACACACACGCACGCACGCACGCACGTGTACGTGAACACGCACGCACTCACACACGCACGCAGGCACGCACGTGTACCTGCACACGCGCGCACACACGCACGCACGCACGCACGCACGCACGTGTACGTGCACACACACGAACGCACGCACGCACGCATGCACGCACGTGTAAGTTCACATGCACGCACGCACGCACGTGTACGTACACACGCACGCACGCACGCACGCACGTGTACGTCCACACGCACGCACGCACGCACTTGTACGTGCACATGTACGCACGCACGCATGCACGCACGTGTACATGCACACGCACGCACGCACGCACGTGTACGTGAACACGCACGCCACTCAACACGCCAGCAGGCACGCACGTGTACGTTTACACGCACGCACGCACGTGTACGTTTACACGCACGCACGCATGTACGCACGCACGCACGCACACACGCACGCACGCACACACGTATGCTGCACGCACGTTTACGTGCGCGACACGTGTACGTGCACACGCACGCACACACACGCACGCATGCACGCACGGTGTACGGCACAGGCACTTGTACGTGTCACGGCGCGCACGCACGGCACGTGTACGTGCACACGCACGCACGCCGCACGTGTACGTGCGCACGACGGCAAACACGCTCGCACACACGCACGCCACGCACAACAGTGTACGTGCACACGCATGCACGTGTACGTGCCCACGCACACATGCACGTGTACGTGCACACGCACACACGTATGCACGCACGCACGCACGCACGTGTAAGTTCACACGCACGCACGCACGCACACACGCACGCATGCACGCACGTGTGCGTGCACAGCGACGCACAGCACGCTTCGTTCTGCCAACCCACAACAGCAACACCTGACCTGATCTATGACGTCACATGAAACATCGCTATACATGTACACTGTAAAATGCGCCATAGAAATCGCAGCCCAATAACCTATTATTGGTTATTGGGCTGCGATTTCTATGAATGAGCCAGTACACACAGTACAGGCAGGCGCGGTAGGGGGGTTCGGAGTCGGGTTGGTTCGAACAATTTAAAGGGATGTAGACTCTAGGATTTTACTGCATATAACTGTACTTACTGTAGGCCCATAAACAAATCGTCTATATACCCACACGATATTTGTTACCAGATACCTAATTTAATTGTTATAATTAATTTCACATCAACGCTACGAAATATTGAACACGCCATGACACCCGCACCGTGCTGCCACCCCGCAAAAAGTTGCGTATTTGACAATTTATTTTGCACGTTACATACCGAAGAGCTAATCACAAAAGTGCAATTATATTTATACCTAAATGCTATTTAAACCAAACGATATTCATTTTAGGGCAAATTTATCCATATTATAACTGAAACTATATGTCGTTTATAAGATATTACAATCCTTTTGCTTTAAATTAATAAATAAGAAACACCCTTGGTCTGTAGCCCTTGGCTGAAGTGGTTTTGCGCAACTCATCAGATCGTGCGCTTTGAGTGACGCCACCGTCGTTTGTAATCAAACTGTCGTCTTAGTTTTAAAACATTTTTATAATATTTCTAATGGCGATTGAACCATGAAGCTTTTTATGTAGCGTAATCATATC
>NW_014577734.1:140626-149695 GCF_000485595.1 Priapulus caudatus | reverse complement strand
TCCACTCTCCGGCAGCAGCTTGATGTAGTTATCAAAGCGAAGGCCTAGGCGGGTCGTGCGGCGACATCACAACCTTTTAATATCATCTCAGCGCTTCGTCATGCCCTGACAACGATCTTTGTGTAGCTGTGTGCGAACAACATGTATGTGTGTGAAGCATAGTGGGATCTGCAGGAGGGGCACGATTCAGTCCACACACGATGACAACAGATGCAGTACAGCACACTACTTTGTTTCACGTAACGTTTAAATGTTCAAATTAATTGAATTACGTTAATTAGCAGAAATTTAAAAAAAAACAAGCTAACTATGATATATTTTTTTTAAATAAACTGAAATTAAAAGCAGAAATCGTATCCGCTGGGAACTATCACGATTGTGGGGAATCACTACTTCTGACTGCGCGGCGATGCACTTGTGCCACACCTGGCGGGAGCTTTGCGGCGACGACGAGCCAATAGAGGCAGGTCGAGCAGAACAGTCTTCAGCGAGTGTGTGTCTAGTAGTAGCTGCTCGGCTCCCACTGTGCTCACGGCTTACACTTGTGCAGCTGATTAATGAACTTCGGAATGAACGAACTAAGTGAGAGAAACGAAATAGATAGACGTTAATGTGAGCGATATTAACGATAAAATTTTAACGATCACGATTAATGGCCTTATGTCCATCGGGGGACCAAGAGGATAAGTAATTAAGTAAGTAAGTAATTGTGAGGAAGCTACAAAAAAGTGACTGTTCGCATGCGAAACAGGAGAGGGAGAATGTCAGCAACAAGAACAAGAGTGGTCAGAACATAGATTCAGTCAGTGACAGCACTAATATTCACAACGATGCTAGCGGATATGAAACCAGCATTTGACAGTAGTAGGTCAAAGGGTCGAAGATTTTTTTGAGTAAAGAAGTTTTTGGGAATAAATTTCTTTCTGATCACAATGTATGGAACTGTAATTTGCCGTGCAAATTTGCTAGTATCTGTGGACAGTTAGTTGTCACCTTGCAGCACTGCTTGAAAACTGAGGAAACCTGTGTCATATATTCGTTGTTTTTAAAATGTTATATTGGTTATATTTGTCTCACGATAAGAGGGACATGAGATGATGGAAAATAATTTGAAGTTTAACTAGATTGTGTCTATATCCAATTACATTCAAGCTTACTCACTTGCAAACTTAACACAGAACTGGGTAAAATATTTGCGAGACGAGGCCAGGTTGTCACGTATGAGAGCAGGCGTTTTTGTTGATATGGGATGTAATCGCAGTCACGTAGCCACTCTGATCCCCACAGTGTCAACTGGAGCAGTTGATCTTGCAAACCAGCAAACGCAACAAACTGACTTGTACCGAACGTGTACCCTGAACAAGTAACGTTCAACAGGTCAACGTATACCCTGAACAGACTGAAATAATGAATAATTATACAAGTATGAGACAGATTACTACCCTTACTGCTCTAGCAGTTCAGAGCGGGATCACAGGCTCCTTCCAAATCACTGCACTAGCAGCTGTAATGCAGTTTGATATCACACTACGGAAAAGTAGTATACTGATGAAACATCGAGCATAGTAAACCTGCCTATATGTCCTATCAGAACGCATGGGTTAGATCAGTGTTCGTGCGCAATGCTGCGATTCATGTCTATAGTGTACGTACGTGTGAAAGATGTCCTGTTCCGAGTTGAAGCTGATATTTTCGGCTAGATCTGCATTTATCTTCTCCTTCAGTTTCTCTTCCAACTGGAAAACATTTAATATACAGCTGCAATATAGAATGATGTCATAACCTACATTCGTTAAGATATTAGCAAAATTATGAGATTATCGGCTTAATTACGTACCATATTGGATGCCCTAACAACACACAGGTTTACACACACAGAAGTCGACTCACACACACAGAACAGCTATGTCAGTATTACTTCACACACGAGGGTGGAATGCTTTTGCCGATGTAAACAACGTGAGGTTTGACTAAGGAGGCATTTTTGTTGGTTGTATCTGATCAAAATATTTTTAAGCACAAAATGCTCGCATAGAACACTAGTTTGGGTAGATACATTATGGATTTTAGGAGGACTTAAAGGGATACATGCCCCTATTTTCCTTGCATATTTTCAGTTAAAATAGGTTTAAATTACACTACATAAAAAATTTCATTGTTAAATATTCATTAGAAATATTTTTTTTAAATGTTTCAAAACTAACGGCTCTTATCGTTGCTTACAATGATGGTGACGCCACTACTAGCCCATCTGCTTTCAAAGTTGCACATCACAACTTTTCAGCTGTAGACTAAAGACCAAGTTGCCTCATACCTGCTGTGTTGTCTCGAGGCAGTACTCGGACGTACTGAGGATTACGCATGTGCGTCGCTGCTCTTCCGGCGTGTACTTTGGCACGTCTCCCTCCTTCAGTAGCGTGGACACCATCGTCTGAAGCTCCTTGATGCCACCGCCACTGATGCTGGTCGGTACAGACAGCCTGCAAGCCGCCCAGGTGCGCGGTTAGAACAACTCCGTGAAACAGTCGAATCTGTGTATAATGGCTACTCGAGGAAACCGGCAAAAGTGGCCTTTGCAGACAAGTGGCTGTTCTATAGAGGTGGTTTTGCCGTACATTTGGCCCTCAAGGGAAATGTTGTGGCCTTTCTAGACAGGTGATTGTTCTAGTAAATCTGGCTACTCTGAAGCGATGTTTATCGTAGTATTAGTACAATCGAGCCGGTGTTAGCATACACCTTTCTAGCCTTACGATTCCTGGGCAATTTATTGCAAACAGTATATCTTTTAAGAGTGGCATTGGGCAACAGATACGATGTAATTCTCTTAAAATCAGGGTAAGAGATATTAAAGCACGCGCACCATTATTGCAGATGACTATAGAAACTATCAAGAGCTAATAATACCTAGAGTGTACAACGAAAAAACGGAAAATAGTGCTATTTCACGACAACTTATTCTACTTTGCCTGCGAGTCTAGAATAATTTTATGGTATTGCATTAATTGGAATTCTTTGCTCTCTAAAACAAGATCAACCGCTTGTCAATACGATACTCCTAGGCTGAGATATTGGCTGCTAAACCTCTCCTCCACATGCCTTACGCCGCTCGCATCCAGCTTATTCACCAACCTACACGCCCTAAACATTTTGGCTATCGGTTTCCGTCACCGCTTGGAGCGGCTGATAATTGATGTCACATGCCAAATTTGGTACTCTTACTACACCATATAGTAACTGAGCTGCGTTGTGGAGAATTAATTAAGAAACATTGCGGCCTCCATCATGACGGGCATTAGCCGTGCTAGAAAGATAATGGGAGATAAGGCATAGGCGATGCCCCGAAAGTCACCGAAACGCTGTTCATTCATAAAGTTATCGCGGAAAAAACCGAACTCTCACGAAGCAACCTTAGAGGCGTGTAGGTTGGTGAATAAGCTGGATGCGAGCGGCGGGTAAGCATGTGGGAGGGAGGTTTAGGAGCCAATATCTCAGCCTAGGAGTATCGTATTGACAAGCGGTTGGTCTTGTTTTAGAGAGCAAAGAATTCTGCTTAATGCAATACCATAAAATTATTCTAGACTCGCAGGCAAAGTAGAATAATGTTGTCGTGAAATAGCACTATTTTCCCGTTTTTTCGTTGTACACTCTAGGTATTATTAGCTCTTGAAACTATTACAGTTGATAGCTTTACGTACTTTGGTAGATTATTGCTGAGAGCCTAATTGCATACTCTTTGAGATACTTTTGAATGTTGAAGCAAGAGCTAACATCGGCTGACCTGCGAAAACCATCAAAACACCAGATGAATAACAATGAAACACTCCTGCAAGATCACCACTGAATGTACTGTACGTGTAGATTTGTAAGACCTCAAAATATCCATTCTCACTGTTTATTTCAGAACAATTTGTCTTCATGAAGAGACATCATGTATCTGTAGGCCTACTGCAGTAGTCAGCAGACATAGTAATGCAAAAACGTAAACAAGTAAAAACCGTAAAATGTAAAACAAAGTGTACAGAATTGTCAGTATAATGTAACTCACGCACGCACGCATGCGCGCGCACACACACACACGCATGCGGCGCGCACAACACACACACACACACACACAACACACACACACGCATGCATGCATGCATGCACACACAGTGCTTATTTGTAGAGACCTGTGGTCTGTTGCAGATCAAAGACGGACTAATTAAAATGAACCAAATTAGGACTAAAACCTAGAACTATATAATTACATGTTGATATTAGATAATTATTCTGTCATATATCTAGGGAAAAAATTACTAATAAGTCTAATTTCATTCTAGGATCGTAAACAGGAACCCTCCTCCAAACAACGCAGTGAAGAGAGTATCAGTAACCTTGATTACTGAGTAGAGAGCACTGCACATGCAACTTCTTGTAATAAACAAACAGGTCTGCAAGACTGCAACACAACACTGCATCGTCCGATGTTCAGCGGCACACCCTGCGTGCGGAAATCCTCCACAAAGCGATTTATTAGATCCGCCATGTTTCCTACACGTTAAAACAAGACAGTTAAAATAATTGATCATCTCTCAAAATATATTTCAATTAATTGAGAAATCAATAAATCTGTCACATGTCAGCATTCAGCCATACATACTACCGATTACTTCAGCATAAATTATTTTGAGTTTCTGCTGTTATAGGCTATAAAACAGTAATCATGAGCAGCGAACATGCATCTTTTACCTTGAAAGATTTGCGAGAATGGAATTTATCAAATGGTAAACCCCACAAAAACAAGCTGCAACAGTAGTTAGCCTGAACGTTTTTTAGGTTAACGTTATGGATATTATGATTTGATAGGTAATAATATATAACCTCTCTCTCACACACACAGTACCTGTCTTTGCGACTCACATAAATGTTGAGGTGTGGCTAAAACATTAATGCTGATTAAGCACCAGAAAGAGCAGATGTCTTATCTAGCAACTGCTGCATGCTACCGGCAGAACGCTGAAATATAACCAAACATAATTCAACGGGGAGAATTTAATCTCTGTTATGTGTGGCTGCTAACAACCAACTCTCCTGGTCTCGCTGCTTGTCTCTTAGCAAGCTTTTTGCCTCTCTCTCTTATCCTCCTCTCGCGCTCTCGGTGGTCTTAGGCCTCTCTCTCTCTCTCTCTCGCTCTCGGTAGGTCTAGCTCTCTCTTCTCTCTCTACTTCTCTCATTCTCTCTTCTCTCTCTCTCTCTCTCGCTTCTCTCTCTCTCCTTTCGTCTTCTCTCTTTCTTCTCTCTCTCTCTCTCTCTCTCTCTTCTCTCTCTCTCTCTCTCTCGTCATCTCTTCTCTCTCTCTCTCATCTCTCTCTCTCTCTCTCTCTCTCTTCTTCTCTCTCTCTCTTTCCTCTCGTCTCTCTCTCTCTCTCTCTCCTGTCTCTCTTCTCTCTTCTCTCTCTCTCTCGCTCTCTCTCTCATCCTCTCTCTCTCTCTCTCTTTCTCTCTCTTCTCTTCTCTCTCTCTCTCCTCTTCTCTCTCTCATCTCTCTCTCTCTCTCTCTCTCTCTCTCTCTCTCTCTCTCTTCTCTCTCTTCTCTCTCTCTCTCTCTCTCTCTTCTTCTCTCTCTCTCTCTCTCTCTCTTCTCTCTCTCTCTCTCTCTCTCTATCTGCTCTCTCTCTCTTCTCTCTCGCTATCTCTCTCTCCTCTCTCTCTCTCTCTCTCTCTTCTCTCTCTCCTCTCTCTTACTCTCTGCTCTCTCTCCATCTCCTCCCCTCTCTCTCTCTCTCTCTCCTCTCTCTCTTCTCTCTCTCTTTCTCTATTTGTCTCTGTCTAACTACTGTTCTCCTCTTTACACATAACTTATTGTTTGTCTCTATTTATGTAACCAGGTATATACATCACAGCAAATTACTTTTGCATCCAGGCCAAGAGAATCTCGATCCGCATCCTCTCCAAATGGGTTTGTTGAGTCGGGAGTACCGGGGCTCAACACTGGCGAAACCTGGTGGTGATAAACGCAATCATGTGATGATTTATGTGCAGTTTGTCAAGCGATTACAGCAGCAATAAACCAATACAATCAAACTTTGCCAATTCTATATATTTACTAGGCGTGTAACAATTAACCGCGATTCAACTGTATCGCGGCGGTACATCCCGTTCGGTTCGGTTTTCGGTATTTTATTTTTGTTTCGGTTCTCGGTTCGGTTCTGGGAAATACATTCAACCCACTCTCAGTTGGGGGGGCACTATACACTTCCTTACTCCCTCCCCTCTTGTGGATAGTATCGCCAACGACCACTCAAGCATGGAAAACCTTTTGAAGGAAATTCGCTGCATTTCGGCTAAAACTTTTTCACTCCCCGAGGCGCACACGGTGAGCGAACACTTTAGATCACTTTAATGAATAGTATTATGACTATTATCCTTGAACTGTATTACTTTATTGTCTTTTGGCCAATGAATAACACAATAAATGTATAATATTATGATAAGTATTATTATTATTATTCAAAATAGAGGGAAAATTTCCCCATCTTCTCATCATTTTTAATTTTTTACTACTGAAAATATCTGAACCAAATGAACCAAACCGAAGAGCAAAACCCGAAAACCGAAACATAATGTGTCGTTGCACCATTAATATTTACACTAAGATTACAATATGTCTACCTGTCCTGCTGGTTGCAATGTGGAACCACTAAACCTTTTGCCAAGAAGAATCTCAAAGTTGGTCGTTCTCTGAATGGCAAACAGCAGCAGTTTCACATCGATTTCTGACACTCTTGCAGCCGAGATATTTGATAACTCTTTCCTATAAAATCATAAAGAGTCAACTATATAGTCATTTTTAATACCATAGCATACAATGTCATAATAATACATTCTGTGAGTACTGCTCTGTAAATAGTACCACATATAACCCAGTATGAAATCAACACTGAAATCCAATTATTTGCTGAAGTATATTTTTAATGTTTATTCAACTGTACTGACAGGGAAGCAGACCTTGTTAGCAATTGACTGTTATATTGTACTGTACATATATGAATTTATTGAACTAGTAATTAGAACGTACACACACATCAAACAAACCTGGTAATTTCGCAGAATTCAACAGCTATGCGCTCACTTATAAACCAATTGCATGGAAACATCCTGCCGAATTTCTCCTCAAACTCAACCAGGGTACGTTTAATCCACGCGTAGCGCCTATCAATTTTGTCCAACCATGCCACATCTTGATTCTCTACAAAGCAATTTTATATATTAATATTCAGTCTGTAGTCAACAATTCTACATTAAGATCAGATCAAAATAAAGAGCATTAAAAATATATATGATAAATCACATTTGAGCATTCTTTGACATTCTTATGGAAACAATTAACTTTTTGTTCACTAGATGGCTCTGTATGTGATATGAAGTTTCAGACAGGGCTGCTACACAGATCACAAGTTTGACACACCCACATGCAATTCTTACCTTGAAACAGAACGAGATATTCTGACAGTTGCAGACGCACAAACCACTTCAACAGATCTTTTCTATAAGGCAAAGATAAAAGTATTACTTTAGCTCAACAAACCTGGTAATGTTTCACCTACAATATCAAGCTGAATATTGCACTGCATGAATATTTGCACCACTGTATTTTCATACAGACACCTACTTGATTTTTGGATCCAGCACGTTCAGGACTAAGCATGCTTCTGCCAACTGGTTATTTGGGGTAAAATGCTGCAGACAAAGAGTTAAGCATTAGAAGAAGCATTTTAAATTATATTGTGGAACATTACATTTTCCTCTTCATCTTACGCTTTCCCCATCTTTTTCCATATCCATCACATTTTATCAATGTCAAATTATGCAATGAGACTAAACATAATCAAACAGATGTGGAGTGAAATGCAGCTACATGTGGCTGACTTGCGCTAGGTAAAATCTATCCTACCTTAGCGGCAGGACCCGAGAATGCTTCCTCAAAGTCACCCACGATCTGATTTCCAAGATCCTGCTTTATCTGATGCACTCTGCACACACAAACATGCACTTGATTAAACAGAGTCTTGCACAAGACCAACCACAATGGCTCTCAATTGTAGGTGGGTAAGTAGGAAGGCAAGAAAATGAAATTTATTTGCTGATTACATAGTATAGTGATGAAATATAAATAAAGGCACAGCGTAAACAGGTATCGTGGATTATAGCAAACGATATATATGGTAATGGTGGCCCCAAGCAGACCTCAAAGCAATATTCCTCATATGCAAGTAATGGATGACCATTGCCATAGATTCGTTTATACGTCATTATAGGTTGTTTCACCTGTCAGCTAGATGTCTGATCTGTTGGATGGTCATGTATTTGCTAAAATGCTGCAACACGTTGAGAACGCCTTGCAGCAGCATGGCAACCTCTCCATATTGCCTCCGTCGCGTCAGCTGCCTAGCAAAACATACAAATACCTCAGTGTTTACATTGAAACGTGGTTAACACATTCCAGCGTAACACTACCAGCTGGTGGGGAAAAATCGACGAATGCATTGTTTTTGTTGAATGGCGATTGGCTTATGATTGGCTAGATTTGAATGGTAAATTTGGCAGTTGCATGCTGATAAAGAAGCACTTTTATGTATTTTATGCATGCCATAAGTTATTGACATTATGACATGCATTATCAGAACAATATGTGTGTGTGTACGTGCGTGCATGCGTGCGTGCGTGCGTGCGCTCACAGTACAGATATACAATTTACTTTGCAGAAATAATCCAGTAGCAATTGCTAGCATTTTATAAATGTTTAAATTCTTTTAGCCATCGCCTGGCTTCACAGCAAGAGGTTACTAAGTCCTTGCACGCGTTATTAAGAATGGGGTCAGGCTTGTTTATCCAGCAAAAAAACGGCAATGGAGATGAAAAACACATCAAACTCATTAAGAAAGAAAAGCTGTGCATCTACATACTCCGCAATACACATGCTTATAATATACCGGTAAGGTTCATATAAAAAAAGATCACAAAAAAGATACATGTTGCCCATAAAATTTATCTCGTTAAAAAACGAGATAAATAGTACGAACGAAATTT
>NW_014577734.1:128619-140616 GCF_000485595.1 Priapulus caudatus | reverse complement strand
TCTCTCGTGCGCTTTCTCTCTCACTCTCTTCCCCTCATCTCTCTCTTTCCCTCTCTTCCTCTATCTCGCGCTCTCTCTCTCTCACACTCTCTTCCCCTCGCTCTCTCTCTCCCTCTCTCTCGATTTCTCTCTTTCTTGAGGCGGTAGCGCTGCTGGACGACGCTGTGCGACTGATTGTCTATACAGATGTCTAATTGTCTATCAGACTGATTGTCTGATGGTCTTCTAACCCTAGCAAGACTATTTCGTGGAGCTAGCAAAGCGGTAACGTTTTTATATAACTTCACATAAATGTTTATACTATATATGTTAATTCGGGTGGCACTCCGGCAGCCCATGTATATACTATGTTAACTCGGGTTTCCCAGCAGCGGCCAGCGAATCCCCCCCCCCCACGTCCCGAATATCGTGACCGTACGTCGAGCGGTTAAGATTTGTGCCTAACTGTTGACGGACGGACGCTCGGACGCTCGGACGGATGGACGGACGATCATGCGATTCTACAAGCTGCATCTGACTATGTCAGATGAGCTAAAAAAGATCACAAAAAAGATACATGTTGCCCATAAAATTTATCTCGTTTTTTATAGTACGAACGAAATTTAACGTTCTTAGCTGCAGCTTGTACTATGCTATGGGGCATGGCCTGAAAGCATATAACTTACTCTAGTGAGCTCACACCACCGACTAACATGTGCAGGTGATTCAGAGTTGTGATAGAGCATGTTAGATGGCGCTTGGCATGATCCAGCTGCTTAATATCTCTTGTTATCTCCTTAACCTGAGCCAAAGAAAAGAAACAGGATTAATTTACACATATATCAATTCACATAGATTAATAACTCCTAGAACCATGTACAACAGTGACACACGTAAGATTTTAGTGGTAACCTTTGTATTGTTGGCTTCATGTGCATATATGTGGGTGTGCAGCAGTGTGTGTTTATATTTGAATGGGTATGTGTGTGTCTGCATGTGTCTTGGACCTACCATTTGTTCACTCTTCTCAGCCTTATCCTTGATATCTTTGATCTTAGTGAACAGTTCCTGTATAGCTTTCTGTGCCTCCTCCAGAGCCCTGTGACCATCTTCACTCACGTTTGTTTGCCCACGAACGACTGTCCTAATTTCATCGTCTAAATGCCTATTACAGCAAGAAATACAGAGAGATGAAAGAGCTATGAAATACAGACTGTATGTATTTTACTACATAGACTTTATGTCCACATATATGTACATTATGTACCACATAACCAATGTCGTGAATTCATTTTTCATGATCTTTACTGGACATGCAGCCTAGGTTACATACCTTATCTTGTATCTCATTTTACTGACAACATCATCGATGTTTGCTAGTGATTGTTCTGTGGGAAACAGCGAGTTGATGTATTCGACTGCATTGAAATCTGGTCGGTCTAAAGGATCATTGCTTGGAAGCACCTAGAAACGAGATCACAGGCACTTAGAACGTCTCAATAATAAAATGATGGTAAATAAACACAAAATGTATCCAGGGTTCTCCAAGCTTTTTCATTATAGCATGGGGGTGCTGCCTTGACGGTCCTAGTTGCAAATCGCCCAAAGCGGTTTGCGTGCTAGAGGGGTCCGGGGGCTATGATATTTAGCATGGCGGCTACAATATTTAGAGTGGCGGGTGCATTTTAGGATGGCGAGGCTCGACGATAGCCTGGCGGGCCGCCAGGCTATAAGTGCTCTTGGAGAACCCTGGGGCCGGTTTCACGAAGCGTACTTAAGTATTGAATCGTGATTAAATCACTAATCATGATTAACTTCTCGTACTTAAATTAAAGTGACTGTTTCACGAAGCGTAATTAACTTTAATCATGATTAAGTTAATCACAATATTTAATTCTACTCAGGAGCATGATTAAATCCACTAATCATAATTAGTTGCTAGTACTAGAACTTAGAAGTAGGTAGTACTAGTATATTAAGTACGCTGCAGATTTTCCAATTGGAAATTTTACTTCAATTTTTTCCCAAGGAAATTTAAATTATCTAAGATTTGCTGTACTACTTCAATCATTATAGTTACAAATTAATTCCTTTTCATGTACCGAACTTGAAGATAATTTTGGCGTATTGGTCCGCCATATTGAATACCGTGTAATTTGTTTTAGACTGGTACTCGCTCCCACCTTGATTACTCGATTCCCATCGAGTAACTAAGCCGAGAGGGGAGCGAGTACCAGTCTATTCATGTTGAAGTCGGCTAATTATGTGATTAGTTAAATATGTACTTAAATCGCTTCGTGAAACAGATTTTTGAGTATGATTAACTAATCATAATTACGGGAAGTTAAGTATGATTAGTGATTTAATCATACTTAAGTTAAGTACGCTTCGTGAAACCGGCCCCTGGTATCTACTACCAAAGGCACAAACAACAAAACTCTATGACTATAATTATAAAATAACTCTATATAATGAAATCTCCATAATTTTTGTTGTTTGCGCACTGCGGCGTTGCCGTTGGTGCAGTGTTCTGTGTTGTAGAGGCGCATTTGAACGGCATTTACAAAAAGTTATTGTTAATATAAATATTAGTAATAATACGTGAAAGAGTAGAGAAACATTAAAAATAATACTTTGGTAATAAATACATTTCGTGTGTATTTACCACATCATTTTATTATTGAAACATTCCAAGTGCTGGTGACGTGTGTCACTATGTCAGTGTTAGCTCTAGTACGCGTTGCCTGTACGCGGGCTATAGTACTAGAGCTATGTCAGTGTGTGTGATTGGAGGTAGTGGCAGTGCAGTGGAAGTTGTATAGGCAAAAACAAAACAATGGATTCTCTTAACCTGTACACACTGTCACAATTAATACGATCATTTCAAATCATCAAGATTAAGACACCTTTGCCTACCTGGTCAATTGCTGTCTGAACTTCAGGTGGAAAGACTATTGATACGTTTAAATGTGGATCATCCAGCACATCTTCTTCTTCCATTCCTGCCATCGTGTGTGATGTTCTGATGTCATATAGATGGGCGAACGCTTTCTTTCGCCCCATACGCAAGTGTTGTAGACTGTACAGATTGCCGTCTATAAACCACTGGCAGAGACATGGCAACTAGATTCTGACCCACTTCCTCATTCGTTATATGAATTTCGGTGAGGGAGCATCACCTGGAGGATGATCCGCACAGGCACAGCAACTAGTCTGCAGGAGTCAATCTACTACGCAGCGAAAGATGGAATGGCGATAACTTTGTACGCGATCTTGGAAAACAAGACTGCAGAAGAAGTGGGAGAACTGCTCGAAACACCATATTCCGAAGATGGCCAGAAAACAACGCCCATTATCGTCGCAGGTAAGCTCAAGCTCTGGAGTCGCAGCTTACCTCGAATGTTACTATACTCACACGTACGCCTCAACGTCTGCCGAGACGTAGGTCACTAACGCTCATGGGGTCTATGTCCCCCAGGGTACTGCCGGAACGTACCCTAGGCCTAGGTACGGCCCGGCAGTACCCTGGGGGACATGGCCTCTATCCTATGAGCGTCACTAACCTCGTTTACCTAAGTGCTGCTGTATCGATTTGCCGTTCCACTATTTATTCTTGATATCGGCAATATTGTCTCTAGTATTAAATTAATACATCTCATTTTAAATTTATTTACTTTATTTATTTGAATATTTACAGCGCGTCATGGAAATGACAAGATGGTTAAGATGCTGCTGACAAAATTCAGTGCCAATATTGAGCAAACAGGTAGGTAATTAGAGAATTCAAATTTAGCAACCAAGATTAGTTTTTGGAAGCTATATCCTTTTTCCTAGTTTAGCTATGGTATGACTATGACTGAGTTATGCACTATGTCATGAATTCACATACTTCTAAACTGTCCATCTCTGCATTTAGAATTATTCATTCGGCGTATTCAATACACTCATGTACTAAATTCGATGCTTGCCGCAACAGGTACGGTAAAGTTTGATGGCTACATGATAGAGGGAGCCACCGCGCTGTGGTGCGCGGCCGCCGAAGGTCACATGAACGTCGTGAAGGTTCTCGTCGAGCACGGCGCTGACGTCAACCACCCGACGTCGACAAACTCGACGCCGCTGCGCGCCGCTTGTTTCGACGGCCGCCTCGACATCGTAAAATATCTCGTGCAGAACAAAGCTGACCTTCTCATCGCGAACAAGTACAACAACACGTGCCTTATGATCGCCTCCTACAAGGGTCACCTTGGCGTCGTGCACTTCCTGCTCGTGGCGGGCGCGCTGCCGGACGAGCGCGCGCACTGTGGCGCCACCGCGCTGCATTTTGCTGCCGAATGCGGCCACCTCGACATCGTCAAGTCGCTGCTCGTTCACAACGCGCGCATGCTCCCCAACGATTTCCACGTGGACCCGCTGCTGTCGGCGGCCGAGAGCTGCCAGGCGGAGGTTGTCGAGCATCTCATCTCGTCGCCGCGGACGACGCGGCGGCGCTGCGTCGACGCTTACGAACTTCTCGGCGCGTCGTTCGCCAACGACAAGGACCACTACGACATCGAGAAGGCGTTCACGTACCTGATGCGCGGCATGAAGGAGCGTTACGCGGACCCGCGCGCCGTGCTGCGCAAGGACCCCGCGGCGGTGCGCGTCCCCGCGTACGCGCGTCGCGTCGAGTGCGCGACCGTCAACGACCTGGAGGCGATCCGCGACGACCACGCCGCGCTGCACATGGAAGCGCTCTCGATACGCGAACGCATCCTCGGCGCCGGCAACCCCGAAGTGCCGCACCCGATCATCTTCCGCGGCGCGGTGTTCGCCGACGGCGCGCGCTTCGACCGCTGCGTCGCGCTCTGGCTGCACGCGCTGCGGCTGCGGCAGAACGCGAGCCGCTCGGTGACGAAGGACCTGCTGAGGTTCGCGCAGGTCTTCTCGCAGATGCGTCACGTCGGGGTACCCGTCGAGTTCTCGCACCTGCACGAGGTGCTGCAGCATGCGTCCGTCGAGCTGCGGCTGGACCGCGTGCGCGCGACGGAAGCGGACGACGGCGTCGAGCGTACGGCCGCGACGGAGCAGGCCAACGCCAACCTGCTGACGATCCTCTACCTTGTGATCGTGTACGCCGGCGGTGCGCGCGGCTACGCGGACGCGCAGCGCGCGACGATGTGCCGGCTCGTGTACGCGATCGTGCGCACGGACCCGCGGCGCCGCGACGGCGCGTCTCTGCTTCACCTCGCCGTCGACCCGCGGACCCCCGTCGACGACTTCCACACGAACGACGTGTGCGCGTTCCCGAACGCTCCCCTCGCCAAGCTTCTCGTCGCGTGCGGAGCGGACGTTAACGCCGTCGACGCGACGCGAAACACGCCGCTGCACGTCATCGTCGGCTACCGCCGGCCCGCCGCTACAGAGCTGCAGGCGGACTTCAACGTGCTGCACTCGATCATAGAGCTGCTGGTGGACAGCGGCGCGCACCTCGACCCGTGCAACGACGACGGACAGACGCCGATGCAGGCGTCCGTGACTGGCGTCGCCGAGGTGATCATTCGTACGCAGATTCAGCTGAGTCTGAAGTGCATGGCGGCGCGCGCGGCCAATCAGCACGGCATCGCCTACGAGGGACACGTGCCAAAAAACCTCGAGGGCTTCATCGCCATGCACGGCTGCCCCGCTGATAGGGGGCGCCACTCTGACAAGGTGGAGCGGAGTCTGCGCGCAGATTCGAAGACAATGCCCGAGTGAAGGGACCCCGGCGACCGGGAGTGTTAGTGTAACAAGCTGGAGTGTGGTCTGTGAGCCAATTCAAAAACTGAGTGAGGGGACTGCTTGTATGTGATCATGTGATTCCTTGCTGTCATCGTTGTTACTGCTGTTGGTTCAGTGCAAACGATGATCGTGTAATATTCCCCTGGCGTTAAGTTTGTTAAGTTATTTAATAGAAATTTTGTAGAAAAAATGGCTTGACTTTTTGGTAGTCAATTTATTATTATTACATATACACTTGTTAGGTTGCCGAGCAATTATTAAGTGTGGATAGGTTAAATTTGTTTTGGATAATCGGGTGTGGAGCAACTTGAAAAGTCGTCCAGATTTTTTTTTCATTAATTTCTTTTATTAATCTGGTATCTAGAGCATGATATGTGTCTATGAATAATTACTTTCATTTCCAGGGGACGTGCTTGTATCCACTTGATTTCTGGCTAGGGTAACTAAAACTGAACTGCACATATCATCCCTTGTATTGTCCCATGTCCGAGAGATACATGCAGTGCATGTTGTTGTTAAACTGCTGGATCAAAGTAAGTGGTCAGGTTCTTTTTGCGGGACGAGGTAGTATGTGGTTGGGTTCTGTACGGAGTTTTTGCTATGTTACTTAATTTGTGCTTTGTGTAAAGTGCAGTAGCATACACCGTCAGCAGTTCATAAAAGGAACGGCTGCGCGTTATGCGCAGCAAAAATGCTTTGCCAAATTACACTTGTTTTCATATAACGTCAACAAATCTGTTGCCCTCATTTTATGAGAACAGTGTATGCTGCGCAGTGGGAAGTGGGTGGGCATCTAACGGACCTTGTGTGATCCTAGGTCCCCAAATAGCCTTGCTCTCTTTCCATGAGCCACTCTTCTTACGAAGGCACGTTAACGTAATAGCACGTGGAGGAGAATAGTGAGTTATGTGTACAGCAGAACAGTTCAGGTTGGTGAGACCACTCTCAAACGATTTCTTCTCTGTAGCCAGCCGTCTGAGCATTAAAGCCGTCGTCTAATGGCTTAGTAATGCTAGTACAAATTTGCTAGATCACCTGCTGTGTACATGCTACATGGTACCTAGGTGTGTATATCAGGGGTGTATAATATCTAGAGATCATATTACATTATATAGATCTATATTATCAGGAGTAGATAGTATTCCCTATTATCTACTCCTGATATTATGACACTCCTTATAATATATTCATGTATCATCTGTAGGTAGAATCAGGAGTTTGATGATAAAATACTGTTATCTTACTCATTATATAAATAAACAATCAAAATATTTTTTTAATAGTTTTGATTGGTCGATTATAGCAAACAGGAAATCCTTTAGGAGTGGTTTGGTGATTGGCTGTCAGTCTGCCAGGCATTCCTCTCGTTACGAGTGAAAATTGCAACTCATACTCAATAAGACATTGTGTTGCATCCAATATCACCCAGTCACGTTGCTTAGCTCTCACGGCCTTCTCTTTCCGGCCTTCTCTTTCCTATGAGTGCCCCAAATACCCAATATCACCCAGTCATGTTGCTTGTATTAGCTCTCACTGCCTTCCCTTTCCTATTAGTGCCCCACATACCACGAACACTAGGCGCGTTTACGCGCATCATGGGATGCAGTACATTTGACTGAAGCCTTGGTCTGCTTGCAAGTCTAGAGCAGCGATATCTTTGTACTCTTCCTTTCAATTGGCCAGTGCTATGGTATCCTTGTACTCTTCTTTTCTCTTGGCTAGCATTACGCATTTTTGTGCTCTTCCTTTCACTTAACAAATATTATGGTGTCCATGTCCTCTTTTCTTTCACTTGGCTAGTGCTATGGTATCCTTGTACTCTTCCTTTCATTTGGCTAGTGCTATGGTATCCTTGTACTCTTCTTTTCTCTTGGCTAGCATTACGCATTTTTGTGCTCTTTCTTTCACTTAACAAATATTATGGTGTCCATGTCCTCTTCCTTTCACTGGGCTCAATATAGACAGGACAGCTGTTGTGCTGGCAGGGTTTCGTATCGCGATTTCTACGTTACATAGGTGGCTGCTATTTAGTCGCACAGACGGGGAAAATGTCCTTAAATATAATTATATATATAAATTTTTAAATGATGCAAATCTGACCCTACAACAAATATTTATTAACTTTTTGATTTTCTGCAAACTATCACGACGAAATGTTAAAGTGAAGGGTCGATAACTCTGAGGAATCAAACACATGGAAAATTTACATTTTATTCTTGATGACAGCACCAAATAAAACCCGGTGGATACATGATCATGATGACATGAGAGGGTCAGGTCTCTAAACCTACTTGTCTTTAGGGAAATAAACCCTAAATTTGTTGAAGTGTACGGTGTTACACATTTATTTACCTGTTGTCTGAACACTACTGATTTGCAATTTTCGTGAGCATGATGTAACTACATACACGTGAACCTAGCTTGAACGTCATGATGCACATGTTATGCATTGCAATGGTATATGGGTTATAGGGTCAGGCAGCCGTGGTTAGCTTGTCTTTGTTGATTTTCATAATAAAGCTTTAAAACCTGTGAAATCGTATTCCCACAAAGTATTTTTAGCGTGACCGTGCGCCGTGAGGAAGTTACTGTATACTGGTATAATTGCAGCTAAGTATATCTATTAGCATTAGATGAGAAATTATATTGCATATTATTTAGTGTTACATGTTAAACATTCCCATGACAATAAAATAAAGTCTACATTGCAAGATTGATAACGAACGAAATAGACACAAAGAAATGTCACTATGTAGGTAAAAGTTACTTGGTGCCCATAGAACAAGCTGCCAATGTCGCTTCTCTATCCAAAGTACACTTCAAAGCACTATAACCTATTTGACATGGTGCTATTTTTTAAACTCGCTTTATTTTTCAAGCAGAATCTTATGCAACTCAAGGATGTCATGGCACAATGCAGTGGCAATTCTGCTGACATATATGCACAATAATGGCGAGTCACAGACCTGTGACATACTTAATTATCATAACTGTACATATGTATGCGAGCATACAATCTTCAGAATATCTACTGATCGTGACGAAGTTTTACAGTTAAATCCAATAGACTAGCACCTTAAATACTGCAAATTCAATAAAACTGAACGTAGAATTGTGTGTTCGTGAGATGTTACTGTTCAAGTTACCCTACATTAAGGAAGGCAACTGATATGTGGCTATATAATACTACTCATGTGAAATTAGTCATGAACAACATTCAGCATCTGACACCACAACCTATGAATGTGACCTTGGATATTAAGAAATTCAGTATTTGACTGTTACTTTATACCATCAGATTATAGAACTGACTACAGCCACAAAAAGTTTGCTTTCATATCAGACGAAAAACATTCCTTATATTATTGTCAGTAACGGAGTCTTGGGTTCTGGTGTTTACTATACTACTATTGCAATTGTCAACTCATCATTTTAATCATCTTATCATTTTGAAAATGTCTTCGGACTGTTAACTCGATAGCAGTCGTAACATATCATTTGCACAGATGCTAATAGCAAAAATTTAAAGGCTTTTTGACCAAGAAATACAAAAGTAGACACACTAGTATAAATTGATTGGACAATTTATAGAAAGAGGTATGGCCACTTATTGAGTTCCTTTCAGGGTAGTCTCCAGATCATCACTTTCTTTCAACTCCTTCAAAATAGACAGATTAGATTAGTCAGGTGTGCAGTGACTAGATATATTATAAAGTTAATATAGCCTGTATCAAGTTAATCCCACTGATTCTTATGAACTGGCAATTCTTGTAGAGATAATGACCGCAGTTTTGACCTTTTAGAATACAGTACCATTTAATACTAAATATAATAATTCTAATAAATAACAATTAAAATTATAAATTTTCTTACAGATGCATGCATAGTTACTGTACCTTAATAATATCTATTCCACCAACGAGTTCACCATTTACATAAACCTGAGGATAGGTGGGCCAGTTGCTATACGTCTTCAGACCCTGTCTCACATCATCGTCATTTAAAATATCGAATGTTGAGTAAGGAACTCTGAAATGCAAATTATTACGTTTTAAAAACAATATACAGTTACAAAGACAGATTAACCTATAACCCTGGAACTTTGTTCTGTAGTAATTCAGTAATATGAAATCAATTCATTCATTCGAATATCTCACTGTTATCACCACATTACTTTTGTGATTACCGCATTGCACCAATCAAAAGGATAGGGAAGACGCCATCTGTGTGCATTTGGAACTGTGACGAGTGTATTTGCTGCATAGATATGGTACATTTACTCACCCTGTGTCGTTAAGAATGGCAACAAGCGTCTTGCTAAAACCACAGCGGGGTGACTCCGTATCACCCTTCATGAAAACCATGCACGGTGCCTGATTTATTAACGTTTTCAGTCTGTAAGGAAGAGCAATTGCATCTGTTATTCTCCACACTATAAACACTACACGCATATATATTATAGCACAGTTCCATAAACTGTAACACACATGTTATAACACCCACATAAGCATTTAACTGTATTAAATGCCAATTTCCTACTAAAAATGGAAGACAAAATACAAATGAAGAGCATGTACTTAGTCATCTAGTGTGTGCACGTCACAATTTTTTATGAAGTTACATGTCTATATCTATTATATAGCTACATAGATTAACGGATTTCATATTTAGTCACAACTACCGTGCATTGGTGTCTTGTTTCTTTGGAAGCATAGCATCTAATTCACCACTTGTGGCCATTTCTTTGAGTATGTCCAAACCTCCAACAAGTTCCCCATTGATGTACAATTGCGGATAAGTCGGCCAATTTGAGTATGTCTTTATCCCTATTATTATAATTGGATGCAATGTGTTGAACTGGCTACATAAAAGGTGTTATTTCATAAATAACTCCACAGTTGACAAAAATATAGCGAAATATAGCCTCACCTAATAACAAACATGTTAGCAATTACTCCAGTATAAAAATTACTCTGGGTTTGTGCTGAAAATAGCAAGTAATGCAGGCATACTTTATTCACATAGTGACAATTCCCTTGATATCGGCAACCACCAGACAAAAGTGCATCTCATTGAGTGGTGTAGTGGTTACAGACTGGTACAACAGCTCTATTGCTTAATTCAAGTTACCATGTAAAAGTATAGGGAACGGGTCTCACGAGAAACAAGTGGCATCCTCATGTAACTGCATCAACACAATATAAACAAACATATTTCAATCATTGTACATTTTTGTGAAAATAACAATGTACGAGTGTTCTAAGACACGTTAGCCTTACTTTAGACACAAGTACTAATTATTAGTTTGCCATATTGGATCAACTAGTACTCAACCTTACCTTGTCTAATTTCCTCATCTGCAAGGATGTTGAAGGAACTATAGTTGGCATTGAGTTCATTAAGGAGGGCCACTGTCTGTTTGCTAAAACCTGCCAAACATAAATGCACATGCAAAAGATCACCAATAGATTGCATATATTACAGTTAACTAAAACGATTTAAATATTTTTTTTAACTGGATTTAATCAGATTTCATTCAGTATATATGTGAAGTTTGAGTGCTACACACCACATCTCGCTTCATCTGGTGTTCCTTTCATGAATACCATGCATGGTGCCGAGTTGACCAACTTCTTTATCCTTGTGTTTAAATCCTACAAAGCATAAATTAACAGTTACGTGTTCTCTTATCTAGATTTGTTCATATTACAAGTCAGGAGTGAATAATAATACATTATCTATTATTATTCACTCCTGATATTGTGTTGTGATACACGAATCCACGTTTTAAGAAAACAAATGAAATCTGTAGCCACAACCGCATGCACGCACGCACGCACGCACACACGCACACACACACGCACCACGCACGCACGCACGCACGCACACACACACATATATATGCTATGTGCCCCTATGCATGCATGTGCACATGTGCTGCACCGTCTGAGAAACCAGACAAGAAATATCTTACATATGAATAATGTTGTATCTGTCATCCTTCCCAGGACTTGCACGCAGGACCACTAATGAATACATACATCAACATATCAAACACCCCTCAGGAAGATGTTACACTACTCACTTCTTTAGATGGAGCAGGAGGAGCGCTGTAACCACCACTGCCAGCAAGAGCCTTGGCTTTCTTTGTCAGTTCCCGGAGCATGCTGCCCCATCTAACTGTCGATGGCCAGCACCACCCTGAACAGGCAATAAACATGAAGCTAGAGGTCAAAACAAACTACATCACAGGCCATA
>NW_014577734.1:118645-123924 GCF_000485595.1 Priapulus caudatus | reverse complement strand
CTTTACAGTCCAACAGCCTACTAACAGTACCTTCATTTAAAACATTGTATATAGTTTGCTTTACAATATAGACACGGCTTAGTTCACTGTTTGAGATTGTCAGACGTTGGCTAGTGTGTGCGTTTATTTGACGCTGCAAGTGTGTGTGTGTGTGTGTGTGTATGCTGCGCGTGCTACGCAGGCCGTATATATAGTACGCGATTGATCGATTGTTACATCAAAAGCCGCCGCGTCACGCCGTGGCCTTGAGGCTAGTTTTCCCTGTCCATAGAGTTGTCAATGTTGCAATGGATCGCGAGCCCTGACTGAGTATCTATTCTAGCCCAACTCTAGTTTCAGTAGCCAATTGAGAATCCAGCTTTCATACACCCTTCGTCGTATCTTTAAAACAATGGCAGACCTTTTAAGGGTGTGATTTTTAGTGGAGCTCTCCATCATGCCTCTTAAGGGTGTGATTTTTTAATGGAGCTCTCCATCATGCCTCTTAAAAGGGTGTGATTATGGAGCTGAAAAAGTCCCCCTATGGTGTTCTAGGGGAGTCATTAGTAGTCCTCCTGTACTTTTCAAAATTGAAAGCCTGATATAGTGTTAACAACTTCACACTATTCTGCTCAGAAAACTTTTGCCACTTGAACATCGGCTAACTAACTGAACTGAACCTAACTGATGTTAGGTGATTCTAAGAGATTTTCTTTTAAAATAAAATACTCTTAGAGCCACAGGAATGGCATCTGTTTGTTAGTTGAAAACAATCAACTAAAACCAGGGATACTGCAACATGCAGGTTTTGCCACACATATTGATCACGAATAAAATGACAGAATTATGCACTGTAAACAGATGATTCATACACCTAACAACCATCCTGTAATTAAAACTTTGTAGCATTGAGAACAATGAGAACAATGTGAACATGTAGACAATGAGAACATGTATATAATGAGAACATGAGACATGAGAACATGAGAACATGAGAACATATATGACATAATGAGAACATGAGACATAATGAGAACATGTAGAACAATGAGCATTGAGTTTGCGCAATACTGGGCCAATTAAAACTGTCAAGTTTATTCCCAGCTTAAGTTCCGCTTCCGGCCAGGTATAGTTCCGGCTGGAACTTTTTTCAAGTTCCGGCTGGTTCTGGTTCAGACCGGAACTTAAAAAGTTGGATCCGGTGCACCCCTAATTTTGATTGCAAAAAGTCGCTGTAACCCCGTAAGTAACAAGCGCATCATAGCACAATGATGATTACAAGAAGGCGGATGTATACTGATTCATTTGGTATATCACATGTGAAGTGTTCTTTGGCGATACTTGGCAAATAGGACAACTACGTGTTTAGCTGCAGCCAATGTTTGAAACAGTCTTCTAACCCTAGCAAGACTGTTTCTTGGAGCTAACTAGGGCCCCGTAACCTTCCAAAGGCAAAAGTGATGAATTTTTATACAGCTACTTTTTTAATGCTTTCTAACTGCATTATAATGAAATTGACACCTAATAACTAATAATGAGAGATAATGTGTTTGAGAAGCTGATAATGTATCGCAAGTGTTTTGCGACGCAGGTAAGATGTATTTTACTTTATTTACTGTATTTACTGTATTTACTGTACAGCCACACATCACATCAAGTGTTTGTATGGCTATCAAGGGTTAGGCAGCTTGTGCTTATATAAAACCCTGAACTGTCCAATAGCGGCCTAATTCGATTTTAAATGAGAGCATCACCCCTCAGGAAGATGTTACACTACTCACTTCTTTAGATGGAGCAGGAGGAGCGCTGTAACCACCACTGCCAGCAAGAGCCTTGGCTTTCTTTGTCAGTTCCGGAGCATGTGCCCCATCTAACCTGTCGATGGCAGCACCACCCTGAACAGGCAATAAACATGAAGCTAGAGGTCAAAACAAACTACATCACAGGCATATAAGACATCTACATGGTTACCCACTTGTGTTATTAATATTAATAATTGAGTACAGTAATAGAGTAGAGGCGGTATTAAGTTGATAAACTCATATCGGATCCAACACGCGGATAGAACTTCATCATTATTCCTTGCTGTGCATAACGAGAAAACTAAAATAAGCAAATTGAAAACAAACGCCTATATAAACTAACTGGTATAAACAATATAGATATATATATTACCTTAGTAAATATAAATGTTGGAACAGCTGCGACTTTGTACTGGACTGATAATTCTGGCAAAGCCTCTGCTTCAGCCTGAAGATAAATAAAGCCATTGCTGACTGAGGACCAGCCTACATGTTATACGGTTTAGGCCAAAAGAAAATATAGGTGTGGTTACGGTTTCCCGACCGACCCTATTTATTCCAAGCTACTCTAAACATTTTATTCAGTTTAAAAAATTTTAAATTTTAAATTTAAAAAATAAAAAATAAAAAATAAATTTTTTCCAGTTCCTGCTTCAAAAGACACATCCTTCGGACATGGTCGTAAATAAAATATTTCAAGAACATAAAATGTTTTCCCTACCTACCTACCCTATTTTTTTCGGCATGAAACGGTAACCACACATATATTTTGTTTTGGCCTTAGTGACTTCACTAATCACTGCCAAAAACCATTGAGGTTTCCCCTGCAAATTTGTAGATTTGAGTCACGTGCACCTTGCGTAAAAAACAAGACTTTTTGTTGTCATACACGACTATGCACTCTCACTGTTCGCTAACAAAAAACACAACAGCTGTCTTCACACAGTCAACATAGCTGCTGACTGGTAGACTAACTATCACTCTGTCAGTATGGCATGAAAAAATGTATAATGTAAAGCTATAGGTGTCTAGGCCATTACGATATATATGAAAACATGACAACCATACCTTGACAAATTGAATGCATGATAACTTTGGATCCTTTGCCAGTTCTTCAAGGACTTCGTTCATCTGTTCGCATTGAGGAGCCCATGATGCCCAAAAATGTACGACCAGCAACCTGAGGCAGAAATTTTCACAGCAATATTAGAATAACAAGTAGTAAAGAATTAATAATCTATTAATAACTATTAACAAATATCTATTAATAACTTATTGTAGTGGAGTGATTACTTTTTTTGTCTCTCGATGCTATTAATTCGGTAATTGCATCACAACTACATAATCGTTCATGTTGAAATAGCAGATAGTAGTTTTTCCACAGTGCTGCAAATAAAACTGTACATGGAGGGCATTGGAAGCAGAAAAAAATGCTTCCATAGAGCTAGTATTATTTGGGGACTAGGTCTATGCCCTGCCTTGTTTTCACTCTGGATGAACACCAGTTTGATTACACCAATAAATTGTGCCCTAGAAACTTTTATAATCTGACGCTATACTAGGGCCCTAGCCCGACGAGGCTGTGCGACCGATTGTCTATACAGCCTGACACCCTTCCATGCAAAAAAACCTATCACCTATACAGATCTAGCTCAATAACTCTGTATATCTCAAATAAAACTATTCTATTGCCATCTTTGACTTGCCTTGTTTGAAATATGAACGTTAACTCACAGTTGTCCTGCTTCTAAACTAGAATGTATCTCTTAATTCACGGCATAATCTGCTAATTCTCACAGCATATCAGATTAATTCCACAACTGTTTAACCGCCATGTTTACACTGCGCATGCTCAACAATTGAGACACAGAACACCCAAAACGGAAAAGACTCCGCGATGCAGTTATTGATACTATAATTATAGTACTTAGGCACGAGCACATTAAAAAAAATATGTGAAAAACAAAATTAAAAACTTAAAGACAAAACTAATTAAAAACAAGAGCCGCAGAGCGACTGGGCTCATCTGAGGTCTGTTGCTACGGTTATAAACGTAACATTTAAGTCGTGCGTAGTGACACCTTTGTTAGGCGCAGATATGCAGATATGCAGTTGCGTACACATCATTTCAGCAACCCTCTGCATTCTGCATACCTCCCAAATCCCATTGGTTGATACAAATTGCCTGAAACTCCTGTTTTATGGTGCAATGTGACCCTAACCCTAACCCTATTTAAAAATATAAAAAATTAATTGTTTTCAAAATTATTTGTTGTTATTAAATTGTTGTAAATAAATCATGTAAATATTTGCGTTAATTGGAAAAAAATAGTTAAACGGATAAAGATAGAAAAATACAGAAAACAGCAGACCTTGTGTTTTAAGGTGCGCTATCGCGCTCGCGCGCCATCACGCGCCTCGATTGATCAGAAGAAGTGCGAAAAAACGCGCATCTAAGCATTATCAAAACGCACACCTTTTTTTTGTGTTTTATTTTTCATTAATTCAATTTATAAACTTGAAGATAAACGCAAACAGTTGTAAACATCACGGACATTGCCGGAAGTCGGTTCACATGTTTATAACGACAGTCGCAAAGCGCTCTAGAACGACGAATGTGATTGGTTGTATTTTTAGATAAAGTTTTAATAGTCTGCTTTGAAAAATTGAGTTTTGTTCCTTTTTGACTAAACATGCTAAATGTGTGATTCAAGTTATCTTCATGTTCAAGAACTGATATTTTGTTAGATGAAAAAAAAATCACCTAAAAAATGTCAAAATTAAGAGTACAAATGCAGAGCTAATTTTCATCCTAAAATGCTGGAAATGGCATTTCATGAAGTCTAGTTTTCAATTTTTTTCCCGGTGGGGGCATGCCCCCGAACCCCCTTAGTTAGCCTCGTGCCCTGTGGGCACTCTGATGCAAATCACACACCTCGGCGAGCCAAGGTGTGCGATTTTTCACTCGCCTGCCTTTTCCAAAACACAAGGACTGAAACAGGTAATAATAAAAAACTATAATAATAATAATAAATGATGGGATTCGATCCAAGGACATTTAGGCCGTAATCCTGTGCTGTACCCGTTGGGCTATCGAGGCTTACTGGCTTTCTAGATTATGGATGTGCCATGAATATGAGAACACTGTGAGATACATTGAGGCCCACCGTTCAAGGCAATCATGTTTAAACCCTCCTCTGAGGGTCAAAAGGGTTATCCGACACACTTACTCTTCGCAATGTCAGGCGGAAAGTACATTTCATTCATGGTCCTTTCAATAAAGCCATAAAAATGGTAGGTCACTGCTGAAACAAAAAACTTTTTCAAATCGCTCCGTCAGACCATGTCCTCAGAAAAATGTCTAAATCTGCCCGTGCCCCATTGACCTTTGACCTGTGACCTCCAATTTCATCACAGTGGATCGTTTTCCTACACATCGATGCCTATACATCACCATCACGAGCCTAGTCAAGCCGTTTTAAGAGCCGATGTCCATGG
>NW_014577734.1:109337-114199 GCF_000485595.1 Priapulus caudatus | reverse complement strand
TCCTCTCGTTGTTGTTTGTGAGAGAGATAATGCTATCATCAGTGATTTCATAAAACATGGACGCTCGTGATAAGGAACTTTTTGTCAGGCTGTTCACGTGCGTCCAGTGATTAGTACGTGTGTTTTACTCCATTTCCATTTTAGTCCGTGGCCGTGGTTACAGCCGCTGACACCTCCATTTCATCTGGCATCCAAAACATACGGCCGCACAAATGTTTACGTCATCGCTTGACTCCTGGATGACATTTACGGCACGTAAATGATACGTTGATACATATCAACAACCGATTTCAAGTCCGTTTGTATTGTACCAGCAGTGATATTGGACAAACTAATACGCGTTTGGCTATAAGGTTATGTACTTATTAACTACACAAAGGTGCAGTTACTCTAGCATTCGTCAACATTGCATAAGCAATGGGCTTATTATGCCTTTTAATAAGCATCATGTTGATTGCTGTGTTGTGTATACCATAAATTATACTGACAGTGACCGGTTGACAGTTCTGTGACTGGTGTGGCATTAATTTTTGATCATTTGGTAGGACGCTTGTCGGTATAGGAAGTACAAAATATCGAAACAAATCTTGTGTTGAAGAGATAGTAACCCATTCCTGTAAAAATAGCTGTTTGTGTTTACCCTTTATCTTTTTTCAGTAAAACATTGAACTCTTCGATGGATTTCACACCAAACAACTGCCATGTTGAAAGACTAACAGCGCGTCTGGCGGAGCGTGTATTCGCGTAAGGTGTCCGAGAGGTGGCGCCAATGATCGTAAACTCGAATTATAATAATTATGTGCAAGTTCGTGTGATTGTTTGCTGGTCTTTTCGACGTTACTTTTGGCGTTTTGGAATTATTTCCGGATTAGTTTTCATTGGATTTTTGGTATTAAGGCAGACCTTAATTTGTGCGTGGTATTCACTTGAAATTTGTTTGGTCTCTCTTACGGCAAGTGTTCAGCTTCCGCTAGCCTACACTACACTAGCTCTAAGTAAGGGAAACACTTGTGGGTAATGCTATCCCCCGGGCGTGGAGGGAGGTGACCGCAACGTGGCAGCACTAGTTTAGGATAGTGTTAGGATGTAGGGTTAGATTAAGGGTTAGGGTTAGGGAAATAGTATAATAATATAATAAATAATATATAATATAATAATTAATAATATGATAATATAGGGAAATTAAGTAAAAATAGGGACTAGTCCATCTACGCCCGGGGGAAAGTGAACACCATCTAGTAACGCTCATACTCATAGGGTCGGTAAACATCGATTTAGCGTCGTAAATTAACTGGAAAGTGGCTGGCTGGGGGAGAAGGAGGAAGGGGCAGAAAGGAGAACTGTGGAGAAGGAGGATGCGGAGAGAAGCTGTGGAGAAGAGGAGGGAGAGAAGCTGGTGGAGAAAGGAGGAGGGAGAGAAGCTGGTGGAGAAGGAGGAAGCGGAGAAGGGGGTGGAGGAGGCGTGAGAAGCTGGTGGAGGAGGGGGAGAAGGGAGCTGGTGGAGGAGGAGGGGAGAAGCTGGTGGAGGAGGATGGGGAGAAGGGAAGAAGGTGGTGGAGAAGGGAGAGCGGGTGATGAGTGCTGATCGATGATGTTCCACTGATACGCCCGGAACGCTGATAGACCGCGTCGCCGATCTCGCGGTGTGCATAAATTGCAAGTTAATTTACGACGCTCAACTTGATGTTTACCCATAGCGGTCTATGTCCCCCAGCTTGCCCCAGGGTACTGCCGCGAACGTACCCTGGGTAACGGTCTGGTATACCGGAACGTACCCTGGTAACTATTTGATATGGTTAGGGAGTATATAGGCGTAGGCATTCCCTAGGACTAGTTAGTGCGAGTAGGCGATACGGTCCGGATATTAGATAGGTACCAGGTACGTTCCGTATACCGGACGTACCCAGGGATGGTTCCGCAGTACCTTCTGCTACCCTGGGGGACATAGACCCTCTCAGCTCTAGTAACTATAGCCCGCGTACGGTTGCCGCTGGCCGCTGGTCCAGCTGCAAACGTACGCGGGCTATAGTTACTAGAGGTAATACTACACAGGCTGGCCCGTCCACAGGCACTTGGAGCGTTTCAATAAAATATATAATGCTAAATAAATACGAAATCTATTTACTACCAAAGTCTTAATGTTTCTCTACTCTCTTTCACCTATTATTGCCAACAATTTCCTGTAAATTTCGTCCAAATGCTCATCTGCAACACTGTCACTCGCTGGCCGCCGCATGCTAGCTGCTGCACACTGACACATAAATATATAGTGTATCTGTATGTATATATATTTATTATGGCATATATATATGTGTCATACATGCCATGTGTCTATATATATGTGTGTATGTGGGTACCACTGCGGTGGCTCAATGGTTGAGTGCTCGCCTTGTATGTGGAAGGTCGGGGGTTCAACTCCCGGCCGGGTTATACCAAAGACTTGAAAAATGGTACACACGGCTTCTCTGCTTCGCATTCAGCAAATAGAGATAGAGTGTGGCAAGTTAACTCGCAGTGCTACCAGTGGACTAACCCCCTACTGTAGCATTTACTGTGAAAGCAGCTGCGGGGACTCAGGGTTACTGAAACGGAGATAGGCACCGCCCTATGCGCCATGTAACCATGTGCTATGCGTATGAAGGCGTGGGAAGGATTTAATAGGTGAAATAGAGTAGAGAAACATTAAGACTTTGGTAGTAAACACATTTCGTGTTTATTTACCTTTTTTAATTTTTTTTATTGATACGTTCCAAGTGCCTGTGGGCCCGTCAGACTCACAGGGCCCATGGTAGGCCTATTTTTGTAGAAAGTATTTTCTAGAACTACCCCCAAGAAATAACAAGATCTAGCAAATGTACCTCATTTCCCTTGGGCCTTGTTGCCCGTCATTCGTGCTGCTACAGGACTCAAACTAATCCTGAACCAGGCACGTGCTAATTTTTTGCAGTGTCACGAGTGTGTACACTCTATCCCCGGACGTAACGTATCCGGGTTTAAATACGCGCTAGTCTGTACTAAGTTAGCCCACGCTAAACTGTGTGTGTGCCATATGCAACCATGGACAGGCTAAAGTTCGATATACGCATGCGCAGCCTTGTTTGGGTCACATAAAAGTACAGTAGCTGTCTGCTGAGTGATGTAACAAGCTAAACAGACAACCCGAGCTAACTTAGCCCGGTTCAGCATTTTGTGTCTGTACGCTGTGATTTAGCGCGTGCCTGGCCAGGACCAGGCACAGACTAGTTTGATGTAGGATCAAATTTTGCAGTTTGTAAGGGTTATTAGTCTCAACTAGCAACAATCACTCAATGAGCATAATTTTAATACTAATATAGCGAATGTTGGTCGTGTGATCATAAATTTGGTTTTCCACGGTAACTGCCTAATTTAGCCATGATTGAATTTGAATTTCGAGAGGCGGTTTAAGCCAACAGCAACACATTTATTTTTCCGGTTGGGGTCTTTTTATTGTACCGCAGACTACAGCATGGGGTGTGATGCTACAAACATTCCCCAAGGAGATCCTTCATACTTTGCTGTGTATAGCCCTGTTGCAGAGCAAAAGGCTACACTTGTGGAGCTAGCCATTTTCTTGTTTCTACCCTCTCTTACTACAAGTATATACTTGTGGGTAAACGTCTATTGCATATAACATACCTTTGTGTTGACTGCAACCGTTATTCTCACTAATGAATGCTATATACAAAAAGCCAACACCTTTAAGAAATATTATAGCTCCAATTTTTAGCTCACCTTGACATCGTCAAGCTGAGCTATTGCCATGGGTCGTCGTCCGTCTGTCCGTCCGTCCGTCCTTAAAATCTCTCGTCGCTTCTTAAAACGAGAGTCACCGTTCCTTTGCCGCTACATAAGACTTGTTTGCCAGTCTGCTAGCTTGTTTCCAGCTGTTCAATCATCTTTCTCTGAGACAAATATTGTTTTTTCCGTATTGCGATGCACGTACCGCGCCTCTTTGTTCAGTTCTCCCATCTCGTGAAAATTCGCAATCGTTTTCATCGTTCAAAGACATAAGCCCCATTGCTTCATGTTGCTGAATGCACATTAAACTGGCACCTTGTTGTAATTCTAAGTACTAAACCTTTACATCCAACGCATGATTAGTTTGTCCAATTCACTGCTGTACTAAGAATTCGTCCAATTTGAATATCCGCATACCAAAAATCGTTCTGTTTACAGTTTCAACAGACCGCTGCCGGGAAGCGGGCTGTGAGTAAAGATTTTATTAGTGCACCGGACATTTTCGCACTGGCATGCTAGGTCACGACGCAATGCTATCATCAGTGATTTCAGTAAAACTGGGACGCTCGTCGATATAGGCGAACTTTTTGTCCAGGCTGTTCACGTGCGTCCGTTGATTCGTACGTGTGTTTTTACTTCCATTTCCATGTTAGTTCCGCTGGCCGATCGGTGGTCGGGGGGGGTGGCTTAGTTTATCACCGCTGATACCCTCTCTCTCTCTCTCTCTATGCTATCTCTCTATCTAGTCTATCTATCTATCTATCTATCTCTCTATTCTACCATTTATTTTCCGTAATTCTCTCTATGTGCACTCTAAATCTACATTCTGAACGCTATGCCCGCGCATACATTATTTCTTATGTCTTTAATCCTATCTGTCGTGTTCGTAATCTCTCTGCTTCTTTGTCCCTCTCATCTGCGTATTGACATTTTTCATCCGTGAGCACTGGCTGTTAACTACTGCTATACTGCATTCTCGCATACATATCAACAAACACGATCTTCAAGTTTCCCTGTATTTGCTATCTGTAACCCAGAGTGCACTCTCATTTCGGCGACAAACTAATAACGCGTTTTGCGCTATATGAGGTCTTATGTAACTC
>NW_014577734.1:100787-109312 GCF_000485595.1 Priapulus caudatus | reverse complement strand
TGCCATCCGTCCGTCCGTCCGCGTCCTCCGTCGTCCGTCGCGTCGTCCGTCAACGTTCACTACGGTCAACGATAACTCAGGAACGTTTGACCCACATGTTTGAAATTGCGGTATAGTTGTTACTCGCTATGCTCCATATTAAACATCCTATTTTGAAGCCACGCTAGTCGACGTACTTTGAGCACAGCAATTTTTTGGCAAAAATGGAAATTGCCATTAGTCAGTTCAGTTCAACGGATTTTGCTCATTTTTGGTATGTGAATGAATAAGGCTAGGGGTTTTGATATTTAATAAAATAAATAATAAATTGTGCAAATTAGGTAGGGTTTGGCAATTATATAGCCATATTATATAGACACAAACAGTTCTGTGGTGTCACACTCGTCTGGTTCGTTTTACAAGATTTCATTGACAATATCTTTATTGCAAAATGTATTTCCTCTCCACCCTGCCGATAAAATTGTCTATATTAGAGTAAAGTTTTACAAAACATGTCGGAATGCCAGCATAAACCTATTTATTTCAAACGCCATCGCTACAAAAGCGGGTTATAGCGCCATCTTCGTCACAAATTGTGATTCATTTTGGTTTATAAATTATTATTGCGATATACAGATGGCAATCGTTTCTATAATGTACATCGATGGTTGCTCAATTAAAACTGAATTCTTCTTACTCACTCATTTGTGTCCTTTTTCGTGGTGAGCTACAGTGTCATTGACACTTTCATTATATATCTATCTGATCATTTGCATGTTATGAACTATGTTTGGGCCTTATTACATGCACTGATGCTGTAAGAACATAGTTTTAATTCAGCGATTCACAGTACATGTACATTTAGAGTTTGTAGCATTGCTGAAGATTGTCAGATGCAGACTGAGAGGTTCTCATTGTCTACAACACAGTATTTATTCACCCTTGTCCATACATGCTTATAGCATTTATCAGATTGTTTCTCCATGAAAACGACTGTCCTCGTTACATGTATTTGTATTTTAATTACATGCAATAAAGATTTAATAATAATAATAATAATTGTGCTTCCAGGCAGTGAATAATGGAGGCTGCTACCATTATCAGCACCGACAGTGATGTGGCTGCAGCAGTAGACACCAGTAATGGTGACAAGGTTTACATCCTAGTACCCTGCTGAGGAGCGGAAGGTTTCGAGGGCAGAATTCCTGGTAGCTGAGTTGGGTGCAGCAGCTGCGGACGGAGGCGAAGTGATGCGAGAATTCCATCTAAACCCAGGAGAGGTATGATAAACCAGTATGTTTCAATATGTGGGAAATGTAATGTGTAATCTTCGTGTTGTCAATATATAGTAGTGATCGACACAGCTGATGCCTTACAGTTTATGTTTTTACCTCCGCGCAACGGAGTTGCAGGGAAGTAATGTGATGCCTTCTCGTGTGATGCTTCGTTGTGTCGTGTTTTCGTGTGTGTGTTCGTGTGTGTGTTCATTGTGTGTGTTTCGTGTGTGTGTGTAGCCAGCACGAGCCAGCTCTTATACACCATGTATACATGTTAACCGCGTTGGCGCGATCGATTCAGCACCAGCTCGCTCTAAGGGCCGTCGGAGTCAGCAGCAGCTCGCTCGCTCTAGCGCTCGCAACAATCAATATTTCAGATTCTACTACTACAAGCTAGAACTACTAGAAACTGCAACTTAGAACTAAAACTAGAACTAAAACTAGAAACTACAACTACATGCGTAGCAATTCCACGGATGCCCGCAGTAACCATCAGTTTCGTGTATTCCTCTTTGCTGCCTTCGGTATTCCACGCGCAAACACTTCAACGTGAGTGCATTTCAATTATATATTTACATTACTTTAACTCAAATATCAACGCAACAACAATCTATTCTATGTATCTACATATATACGCTATACACCGACAAAGTCTTATATCATGCCGCCACGTAAAATCTACTTAATGATTCTTATAATATATGTTTTATAAACAAATGCAGTGTCTTTGTCTACAATGAGCCTTATATGTCTTATATCACCTACGCACCCTGGTTCCACGCTTTTTTTCCAAACATCCTACCACAACTCGTGGCCGTACTGGTCTATGTTACGACATTCATTGTGTCGCGGACCACTATAATCCGCTGACATCTTCCCCCAATGTCCTAATTAATCTAATTGAATTTGAGTTACATATCATTTACATAGTTTCCCATTTTAGATACATAATTACATTCATGTTCATACTTAATCTGCAATTTCCATTCCTAATTTAAATAACTTAACCCTTGTGTATTTTTCACCATTTCTCTTGTCACCAATGTATTTGCTTTACATAATGCGAAATGCAGTTTTATTATTTACTTTTACATTTACAATGTTACATCTTCGTGAATTAAATTTAGCATGTAATGTATTTGTTCTAATTTACAATTTCAATTGTGGGGACCTAACTTAATCCTGCATTTCCATTCCTACAATTAATCCAATTACTCTCCCGCAACGGAGTTGCACGGGAGGTAATGTGAATCGTCGTCGTGGCGTGTAGTTCGTGTGTGTGTGGGCGTCGCAGTGGCAGCAGCTCGCGCTTAGGGGTCAGTCAGCAGCAGCGGCAGCTGTTATACACATGATATACATGTTACACCGCTCGCGGAGTATGCACTCTTCTTGGAGTGCCCCCTCTGTCTAGTTTACTTATTGCATGAGCCGTTTAAAGGCATGAATAACATTTTAGAGCTTCTATTTTGTGCTGAACTGTACAAATCTGTGTGTCTGTGTAATCTGGTTGTATTTGGAACTCTGGTCCAAAACTCGGATTAAGACAGGATGGCATTAACTGCAAGTGTTTTGATTCATGTTTTGTGATAAGTTGGTCGAAATTTCTAAGCGATATGCCGGCGCTTTCGATTTGATTTACCGCAGGTGTGCTCGAATGTAGAGTCTCGCCTCGCTATCGGAAGTCGTGGTTCCAACTCCGGCCGGGTCATCTCAAGACTTGAAAGAATGGTACACACTGCTTCTCTGGCTTAGCACTCCAGCAAAAAAGAGAATGAGCTGTGGAAAAACTTCCGTCACAGGGTGAGTTAAGTAAGGCATACAGTCTAAAAAAATTCTGTTCAATAAACAGGCAGTGCTAATGGAAGAGCTGCTAAAAACTGGACCGAGCCAGATTCCGTGGAGTGAGTGGGTTCTGCTGATGTGGATTTAAACCCTTTGAGTCCAGTATAAAATTAAAGTAACCAAGAAAAAAAACAAAAAAACACGCACTTATGGATAGAAGGAAGTGATTTTCATTTCAAGAAGTAATTGCTTGCTTTACTATATTGATGCAGTGCATCTCGTGAAACTATATTGCAGAGTGTCGATTGTTTCTATTTGTTTCAGCGCGCCCGTTAATGCGCACGCGGCATGGCAAGCAGAAGAGCAGACAGACAGGGACAGACCAGTTAGGAGGCGACACACCAGGAACATTCTAGTGGAAGCTGCACTGACAATGCATGGGGAGACACAGGTAAAGAGTTATCAAGAAATCTTATCGCAGCTTGCAGCTCTTGGAAATTTCCGTCACCAAATCCTAGAAGTGGGATTTGGGTCGAATTAGGGATAATAAAAATAAAAAAATATGCATAAACAGGGATGAGCACTTCTTCCGCGGATCCGCGGAGAATGCGCGGAATTTGACAGTCCCAGGGCGGTTCGTTTTTTGCTAAACGTCTAAATTCGTTTGAGACAAATTGGGAGGGGAGGTAACAATGGTAACCAATTTAAAATTACCTAATCACCCTCAACAGCACGACTGAGCAGTGTAGCTGTAGAGTGTAGACAGTTAGGCTGACAGCCGAAGTATTACCAGTGTAGCTGTTTTTGCGTCGTACCTGAAAAGGAAAATCCTCTTCACAGCGCCATGCAGTAGACGGGCAGACATTTGAGGTAGCCTGCATCACGTAACGACCATGCCTGCGCTGGGGCCGGGTTTTACATGTTGCTGGTGCATGTTTGTTCATGCTATGCACTGATTGGTTCCATCTCGCATTGTGTTTTTTTCATTCAATTCTCGTCCGCCAGCAGGCAGCTTATGTCTGAGTAAACAATGCAAGCGAACGCGCGTGGAAACAGAAAAATAATCTAGAGCATTATACATAAAAAACTTGCCTATTTTCAGCCGCCATGTTTCCTATTGCATAGTTCGTTTGTTCCTTTTTGACAAGCTTTTTGAAACAAGGTGATTCAAGAGTCTCCTAAAAATGTGTTCAGAATAGGCTTAGAATGCCACCAAATTGCCCTCATTCTTTTAAAAAAATTTCGGGAGCATGCCCCCGGACCCCCCTTAGCATGGCCGATGACCTACGGTTCCTGCACTTTGCCGCTCCGTCTGTTGCTAATTTAAATCTTCAGCGAAATTTAATTAACCAATCTCATCCTGCATTAAAAATTAGAAGTGGAATTTGCAGCACGAGTCATACTTATCCTGACGTACGCGAGTCAAATTCACTGAACGACGCATTAAATGCCTTGATAAACGCCATAATTTCATGTACGATGATCAGGGATGTTTACCGCTAACCCGTGCGTGACATTCGTTGCAGACGTGAAACGAGCAGCGTTGGGCAACGTTGGGCAGATGAGGCCACTGCTGCCGGAGATGTTGCAAGCTGTCACGAACGCCGCAGGGGCGCCGGCGATGCCGATTCCGGCGGGAAAGCAAGCGGTTGATGTGCGGAAGCCGAGGAGGGGTCTGCAGTGAGAAGGAGAGCCGTACCGGTCAAGTTCAGGATACGCATATTATTTCAGATTTTCTGAGAGATGTAAGCGTTAGAGTAGAGATATATAGTATAATACTAAAATAAACAAGGGCATAACTATATCGAACAAAACCTTAGTTAATGATGCTAGAATTAGTATACGCTAACCCTCAACCCCCCTTATAAACTCTAATCTGCCACTACTTTATGCTTGCCACTTACAGATTGGCCAAGATGTAGTCACTTCTTTTTGTTTTTTTGATAATTTATTGCAATTTATTACCTTACGATTCAACATGTAATATGTTTCTTATTTTTTATCATCTAGGGATTACGTCATTATAAAAATCTCACTAGACAGGGCACATCTAGACGAACGGAGATTATGCGACGTTGCCGAAGGAGACTTCAATGGAGCTGAAAACAACCCTATCAGTTGTTAATAGAGTGGCTCCAAGGGTCGTACTTGTCCGGTGACTACATATTTTTAGCTCGAAAGCCGTCGACTTAAAAGCGAACCAGTGTGTCATTACCCCTCACATTAAGGAACGCAAACATGGATCCATTAATTTCTTATTGCTGCAGACGTGCAAAATTGGGACGGGCGTCGTCGGACAGACCAATCATATTCCTCAGAGCACGACGACGTTGGCATGGCTCAACCGGCGCGAAACGCGGCCAACGAAGAACCTCTACCTCGAGGTGATCCTCTTCAAAGAGGAAGCCGGTGAGAGGGAGACGCGCCCGGGCGGCGAGGCAGACGGTCCCCCGCCCGCCGTGCCGGCAGAAGAGGCGGCCGGGCCGACCGCAGCAAATACCTGTTTGACGACAAACGGTAGCTAATCGGCGTACTTGTTGGAGCGGGACCACGGATCAAGCGATTCGGCCGCGACCGTCCGCTGCTTTACCGCATGTTTGAGCAGACGGTGAAGGAGGACAGCCGCCGTGGAGCAGCGTACCACCAGGGGCCCGGCGCGCGGCGGAAGAAGGTGGGCGCCCGGGTGCACGCGTGCGAGCGTGTGCGGCAAGCACGTCTTTTCGCAGAAAGGGAATGCTACCGCACGCACGCGCTGGGTGCACTCGACGCAGCGCGTCCCACCGTAGTTCCGCACTTGCGCAGAAGGCGTTCAAAGCTCGGACGAGGGTGCGGCGCACCTGTGACGCACTCGATGGTTGAAGCCGTTCACTTGTTCCGGTGTGCGGACGCGGGGTCGGGTTCTGCAGCCGCGCCGTGGGCGTCGCTCGAGGAGCACGAGGCGCGGCACACGAACACGCGGCGCACCGCTGCGACGTCACGTCGCAGCGCGACGGCTTCCGATCAGGCCAAGTGCCTTGCGGCGGTCACGCGCGACGCACGCGTGGCCGCCCCCCGCGTTACGCCAGTGCGATAAGTGCGGAGCCGCCGCCTCCTTCACGCCAGCTCGCTACCGTGCGCTCGACCACGCGCACGCACACGGCGCAGCGTCGTTCGCGTGCGACGTCTGCCCGCAAACGCGTCTCGCGCACCGCTCCGACGTGAAGCGGACACCGGCTCACGCACTCTGGCACAAGCGCGTACGTCGTGCGCAACGACCGGGTGCTGGGGCCGCTTTCAAGGACCGTCCAGCTGCCGGCCGACGACGGAGCGGGAACACAGCAACGCGAACCCTATGTGTGTCAGCCTGCTGCCCCGCCCGACTCAGTTCACACGCGCCGCCGCGTCAGCTGAAAGCCCACGCGTCTTCAAGAAGCACTCCAGTCGGACGCAGGTGACCGTCGTCAAGTGCGCGGACAACACCGCCGTACAGTCATTATACAAACAGAGGCGCGGCAGCGGCGGCGGCAGGGGCGGTGCGCTCACAGACATGTCAACGACCCCGAGGTGCTACGCTCGCCAACACCGAGTTACCCGGAAACGCAACAGCTCATCCACCACGCTGCGCCGGATCGAACGGTGGAGTCCGAGAGAGCGAGGGAGCAGATCATCTGCATGTGCAAGACGGCTCCGATTCCGAATCGCAGATTTCTCCTGCAGCAGCAGGGAGAGGAGGAGGACGGGGACGTTGCCGTGGCTACGGATGCGCAAACTCCGCGGCAGGCAGTGATGTGTGAACGCGCTAACGTCATTCACGTGCGGCGGCGCCGCCCGCCCGCAGACGAACAAATGACGCATCTATTAACTACACAAGGTGCCAGTTACTCTAGCATTCGTCAACATTGCATAATCAATGGGCTTATTATGCCTTTAATAAAGCATCATGTTGATTGCTGTGTTGTGTATACATAAATTATACTGACAGTGACAGTGACAGTTCTGTGACTGTGTGGCATTAATTTTTTGATCATTTGGTAGGACGCTTGTCGGTATAGGAAGTACAAAATATCGAAACAAATCTTGGTGTTGAAGAGATAGTGAACCCATTCCTGTAAAATAGCTGTTTGCTGTTTACCCTTTATCTTTTTTCAGTAAAACATTGAACTCTTCGATGGATTTCACACCAACAACTGCCATGTTGAAAGACTAACAGCGACGTCTGGCGAGCGGTTATTCGCGTAAGGTGTCCGAGAGGTGGCGCCAATGATCGTAAACTCGAATTATAATATGTGCAAGTTCGTGTGATTGTTGCTGGTCTTTTCGACGTGTACTTTTGGCGCTTTGGAATGAATTTCGGTTAGTTTTCATTGGATTTTGGTATTAAGGCAGACCTTATTTCTGCGTGGTATTCACTGAAATTTGTTTGTCTCTCTTACGGCAAAGGTTCGCTTCCGCTAGCCTACACTACACTAGCTCTAGTAAGGGAAACACTTTGGGTAATGCTATCCCCCGGGCGTGGAGGGAGGTGACCGCAACGTGGCAGCACTAGTGTTAGGATAGTGTTAGGATTAGGGTTAAGATTAAGGGTTAGGGTTAGGGTTAGGGTTAGGGAAATAAGGGTATAATAATATAATAATATGATAATATAGGGAAATAAGTAAAATAGGGACTAGTCCATCTACGCCCGGGGGAAAGTGACACCCCTCTAGTAACGCTCATACTCATAGGGTCGGTAAACATCAGGTTTAGCGTCGTAAATTAACTGGAAAGTGCTGGCTGGTGGAGAAGGAGGAAGGGGAGAAAGGAGAAGCTGGTGGAGAAGGAGGAGGGGGAGAAGCTGGTGGAGAAGGAGGAGGGGAGAAGCTGGTGGAGAAGGAGGAGGGAGAGAAGCTGGTGGAGAAGGAGGAGGGAGAGAAGCTGGTGGAGAAGGAGGAAGGGGAGAAGGGGGTGGAGGAGGGTGAGAAGCTGGTGGAGGAGGGGGAGAAGGGAGCTGGTGGAGGAGGAGGGGGAGAAGCTGGTGGAGGAGGATGGGGAGAAGGGAGAAGGTGGTGGAGAAGGGAGAAGCTGGTAGATGAGTGCTGATCGATGATGTTCCACTGATACGCCCGAAACGCTGATAGACCGCGTAGCGCCATCTGGCGGTGGCATAAATTTGCAAGTTAATTTACGACGCTAAACTTGATGTTTACCCATAGGGTCTATGTCCCCCAGCTTGCCCCAGGGTACTGCCGGAACGTACCCTGGGTACGGTCTGGTATACCGGAACGTACCCTGGTAACTATTTGATATGGTTATAGGGAGTATATAGGCGTAGGCGATTCCCTAGACTAGTTAGTGGAGTAGGCGAGGTACGGTCCGGCATATTAGATAGTACCAGGGTACGTTCCGGTATACCGGACCGTATCCAGGGTATGTTCCGGCAGTACCCTGGGGGACATAGACCCTCTCAGCTCTAGTAACTATAGCCCGCGTACGGTTGCCGCTGGCCGCTGGTCCAGCTGCAAACGTACG
>NW_014577734.1:93960-100762 GCF_000485595.1 Priapulus caudatus | reverse complement strand
AGATACATAATTACATTCATTTACCTAACTTAATCCTGCATTTCCATTCCTAATTAATCCTAATTAGATTGATTTAATTCATTTACATAGTTTCATTTTAGATACATAATTACATTCATTTACCTAACTTAATCCTGCATTTCCATTCCTAATTAATCCTAATTAGATTGATTTAATTCATTTACATAGTTTCATTTTAGATACATAATTACATTCATTTACCTAACTTAATCCTGCATTTCCATTCCTAATTAATCCTAATTAGATTGATTTAATTCATTTACATAGTTTCATTTTAGATACATAATTACATTCATTTCATTAACTTAATCCTGCATTTCCATTCCTAATTTAAATAACTTAACCCTGTGTATTTTCCAACCAATTTCTCTTTGTCACCATGTATTTGCTTTACATAATGCGAAATGAGTTTTATTATTTACTTTTACATTTACAATGTTACATCTTCTGAAATTAACACTTACATGATAATGTATTTGTCTAATTTACAATTTCATTGTGGGGACCTAACTTAATCCTGCATTTCCATTCCTACAAATTAATCCTAATTACTTCCGCGCAACGGAGTTGCAGGGAGGTAATGTGATCGCTCTCGTGTGTGTGTTCGTGTGTGTGTGGGCGTCCAGTCGGCAGCAGCTCGGCTTAGGGCGTCCAGTCAGCAGCAGCGAGCCAGCTGTTATACACATGTATACATGTTACACGCTCGCGGAGGTATGCACTCTCTTTGAGTGCCCTCTGTCTAGTTTATTATTGCATGAAGCCTGTAAACGCATGAATAACATTTTAGGCTTCTATTTTGTGCTGAACTGTACAATCTGTGTGTCTGTGTAATCTGGTTGTATTTGAACTCTGGTCAAAACTGGATTAAGACAGGATGCATTAACTGCAAGTGTTTTGAGTTTCATGTTTGTGTAAGGTTGGTCGAAATTTCTAAGCGATATGCCGCGATTTCGATTTGATTTACCGCAGCGATGGCTCAATGGTAGAGTGCTCGCCTCACATGCGGAAGGTCGTGGGTTCAACTCCCGGCCGGGTCATACCAAAGACTTGGAAACTGCTTCTCTGCTTAGCACTCAGCAAAAAGAGATAGAGTGTGGAAAAACTTCCCGTCACAGGTTGATGTTAGTAAGGGCATACAGTCGTAAAAAAAATCTGCTTCAATAAAGTGTGTAATGGAAGAGCTGCTAAAAACTGGACCGAGCCAGATTCCTGGAGTGGGTTCTACTGATGTGGATTTAAACCTTTGAGTCCAGTATAAAATAAAGTAACCGAAAAAAAACAAAAAAACACCACTTTATGGAAGAAGTGATTTTCATTTCACAGAAGTAATTGTTGCTTTTACTATAATGATCAGTGCATCTCGTGAAACATATATGCAGAGTGTCGATTGTTCTATTGTTTCAGCCGCCCGTGAATGGCGCCGCATGGCAGCCAGAAGAGCAGACAGACAGGGACAGACCAGTTAGGAGGCGACAACCACCAGGGAACATTCTAGTGGAAGCTGCACTGACAATGCATGGGAGACCAGGTAAGAGTATCAAGAAATCTTATCGCGGCCTTGCAGCTTTGAAATTTCCGTCACAAATTAGAAGTGGGATTTGGGTCGAAATTAGATAAAAAAATAAAAAAATATGCATAAACAGGGATGAGATTCTTCCGCGGATCCGCGGAAATCCGCGGATTTGACAGTCCCAGGGGTCGTTTTTGTGAAACGTCTAAATTCGTTGAGAAAATTGGGAGGGGGGTAACAATGTAACAATTTAAATTATATACCCTCAACAGTACCTGACTGTAGACTGTAGAGTGTAGACAGTAGGCTGACAGCGAAGTATACAGTGTATCTGTTTTTGCGTACCTGAAAAGAAAATCCTCGTTCACAGGCTGCAGTAGAGGGGCAGACATTTGAGGTAGCTGATCACGTAACGACCATGCCTGGCCTGGGGGCCGGGTTTACATGTTGCTGCGTGCATGTTGTGTGCATGACTATGCACTGATTGTTCCATTCGCATTGTGTTTTTTTCATTCAATTCTCGTCGCAGCAAGGCAGCTTATGTCTGAGTAAAACAATGCAAGCGACGGGTGGAAACAGAAAAATATCTAGACATTTAATAAAAAAACTTGCCCTATTTTCAGCCCCCTGATTTCCTATTCATAGTTCGTTTGTTCCTTTTGACAACTTGAAAAGGTGATTCAAGAGTCTCCTAAAATGTGTTCAGAATAGCTTAGAATGCACCAAATTGCACCATTCTTTTAAAAAAATTACGGGGGAGCATGCCCCCGGACCCCCCTAGCATGGCGATGACCTACGGTCCTCGCATTGCTCGCTCCTCTGTTTGCTAATTTAAATTTCAGCTGAAAATTTAATTAACCAATCTCATCCCTGCATTAAAAATTAGAAGTGGAATTTGCAGCCACGAGTCATAATTTCCGACGTACGCGAGTCAAATTTCATTGAACGACGCATAAATGCTTGAATAGACACATAATTTTCACGTACATGATTAGGATGTTTACCGTAACCCGTGGTGACGTTCCTTGCAGACGTGAAACGAGCAGCGTTGGGCAACGTTGCGGCAGATGAGGCCACTGCTGCGGAGATGTTGCAGCTGCTCCACGAACGCACACAAGGGGCGCCGGCGATGCCGCATTACGGCGGGAAGGGAAGCGGTGATGTGGGAAGCCGAGGAGGAGGTCTGCCAGTGAGAAGGAGAGCCGTACCGGCTAAGTTCAGGTAACACAATATTTCAGATTTATGAGAGATGTAAGGTTCGAGTATACACAGTATCAAGAGTAGATAATAACACATCATGTGTTATTATCTACTCTTGACAGTATATATACTAAATAATAGGCATTTTTACTATAATTGAACAAAACCCAGCTAAGTTCAGGTAACGCAATATTTCAGATTTATGAGAGATGTAAGGTTAGAGTAGAGATATAGTATATATACTAAATAACAGGCATAACTATAATCGAACAAAACCTTAGTAATGATGCTAATTAGTATACCTAACCCTAACCCCCCCTTTCTAACTCTAATCTGGCACTACTTTTATGCTTGCCACTACAGATTGGCCAAGATGTAAAGTCACTTCTTTTTGTTTTTTTGCATAATTTATGCAATTTATTACCTTACGTTCAACATGTAATATGTTTCTTTATTTTTTATCATCTAGGGATTACGTCAGTAAAAATCTCAACAAGGGCACAACTAGACAGAACGGAGATTATGCTACGTTCGAAGGAGACTTGAATGGAGCTGAAAACAACCTATCATTTGTTAATAGAGTGCAAGGTCTGTACTTGTCCGTGTTGATACATATTTTTAGCTTGAAAGCGTGACTTTAAAAGCGAGTGTTGTCATTACCCCTCACATTAAGGAATGCCAAACATGGATCCATTAATTTCCTAATTGCAGACGTTGCAAACAATATGGAGGCGTCGTCGGCAGACAATCCATACTCCTCGGAGCACGCCGACGTTGGCATGGCAACGGCGCCGAAACGCGGCACGAAGAACCTCTACCTCGAGGTGATCCTCCCTTCAAAAGAGGAAGCCGGGAGAAGGTTGCGCGCGGGCGGCGAGGAGACGGCCCCGCCCGCCGTGCCGCAGAAGAGGCGACCGGGCCGGCCGCGCAAATACCTGTTTGACGACAATGGTCAGCTAATCGGCGTATTGGAGCGGACCAACGGTCAAGCGACTTCGGCCGCGACGTCCGCTGCTTACCGCATGTTTGCAGACGGCGAGGAGGACAGCGCCGTGGAGCAGCGTGCCACCAGGGGGCGCCGGCGCGGGCGGAAGAAGGGGGCGCCGTGCGTGCACGCGTGCGAGGTGTGCGGCAAGACGTTTTCGCAGAAAGGGAACCTACGCACGCATGCGCTGGTGCACTCGACGCAGCGCCCGCACCCGTGTCCGCACTGCGCGAAGGCGTTCAAATCGGACGAGGCGTTGCGGCGCCACCTGCTGACGCACTCCGAGGTGAAGCCGTTCGCTTGTTCCGTGTGCGACGCGGGGTTCTGCAGCGCGGCGTCGCTCGAGGAGCACGAGGCGCGGCACACGAACACGCGGCGGCACCGCTGCGACGTGTGCGCGCGACGCTTCCGTCAGGCAAGCTGCCTGCGGCGTCACGCGGCGACGCACGGTGGCGCCCCCGCGTACGCGTGCGATACGTGCGGCCGCCGCTTCACGCAGCTCGACTACCTGCGCTCGCACACGCGCACGCACACCGGCGAGCGTCCGTTCGCGTGCGACGTCTGCCGCAAAGCGTTCGCGCACCGCTCCGACGTGAAGCGACACCGGCTCACGCACTTCGGCCACAAGCCGTACGTGTGCGCAACGTGCGGGGCCGCTTTCAAGGACCCGTCCAGCTGCCGGCGACACGAGCGCGAACACAGCAACGCGAAACCCTACGTGTGTCAGCTGTGCGCCGACTCGTTCAAGCGCGCCGGCCAGCTGAAGGCCCACCTCTTCAAGAAGCACTTCCAGTCGGACGCGGTGACCGTCGTCAAGTCGCGGGACAACACACTACAGTTCATTTACAAAGACGGTGCGGCGGCAGCGGCGGCGGCGGGCGGTGCGCTCACAGACAATGGCAACGACCCTGAGGTGCGCTCGCATCACGAGTATCCGGAAACGCAGCGTCATCACACGCTGGCGCCGGAATCGAAGGTGGAGTCAGAGGAGAGCGAGGAGCAGATCATCTGCATCGTGCAAGACGGCTCCGATTCCGATCCGCAGATTCTCCTGCAGCAGCAGGGGGAGGAGGAGGAGGACGGGGACGTTGCCGTGGCGACGGATGCGCAGACTCCCGGCGAGCAGGATGGGGTGACGCGCTACGTCATTCACGTGCCGGCGGACGCCGCCCCGCCGCAGACGAACAATGATGCGGGAATAACGCAGAGAAATGCGTGTCAGCGCGTGACCACGCTCCCCAGAGTCGGCCGGCAACCTAGCACGGCTGCCAACACAAGAACAACTGCAGAAAGCAACCACCAGGTGGCGCTCCAGCCGGGCGTGCGAACATGTGACGGAGATTTGTGTGAGGCGGAGACGAGCGTTGTCACTCTGTCGCCTCTTGAGAATGTCACAACTGCTGTACAGGCAAGTCCAAACAAGGTCACGACCCCTGTGCCATGTCCAACCGAGGTCACAGCCCTTACGTCATATGCAAACGAGGTCACAGGGACCTCTACACCATATCAGTATGAGGTCGCGAGCCCTACACCGTGTCCAAACAAAATCGCTACCCCTGTCGATCCGCCGCCATGTTTGAACGAGGTCGCGACCCCAACCGCGCAGCCACCATGTTCGATCGAGGTCACGACCCCGACCGCGCAGCCGCCATGTTTGATTGAGGTCGCGACCCGGACCGCGCAGCCGCCATGTTTGATCGAGGTCACGACACCGACCGCGCAGCCGCCATGTTTGAACGAGGTCGCGACTCTTCCGCACGCGTCTGACGAGGACTTTGTGAACAACCCCGACTTTGCGAGTCAGGAGTACTACGATTGGCTGTCGCGCTTCACGGACGCATGCAAGATGGCGGCCGTGCCGCTGGAGGCGGCAGTGTTCGCCAGTATCAACCAGGTTCACAAGTCGCTGTCGGACGAGTTGGCGATGCCGTGCGGCGTTGTCGCGATTCGAGAGAACTTCCGCATCCTGATGGGCATCACGAAGGACCTTCACGCGATCGCCAACGCGCACCTCGACTACGTGATGAACAGCCTCGACGACACGCTGTTCAGCTGATGAACAACGCGCCGGTTGTTGTTCGGAACCTACGCGCACCTCGATTACGCGCAACTGCTGTTCAGCTGAGGAACAATGCAGTGGTTATTGTTTGGAACAGACGCTCACCTCGACTACGGGATGAACAGCTTCGATGATGCGGAACTGCTGTTTGGCTAAGGAACCTACGCGCATCTCGGTGATTTGCTGCCTAGCTAATGAACAACGCAGACCCAGTAATTGTTCAGAACTAACACATACTTCAATGATGCGGAACTGCTGTTTGGCTGATGAACAACACAGCGGTTGTTGTTCAGAACCAACGTGCACATAGACAGTCTCAACAGTGTGGAACTCGGCTGTATCGTCTATTGCCAGTGTTGATCATTGCAACCGTTCAAATCGTGTTGACGTGAAACACTCGGCAACCCATCGATCCACGCCTGAAATACTGATCAGGTGTAATAGCAAACAGAAAGATCTAAAGATGGCTTCATGTGTTATTAGTAGATGCTTCATACCTGGTTATAGTTCATTAAGTTGTAATTCATACAAACAGTACTCGGTGGTTTGATTTAACCTGACAATATTATTCATTAATTAACATTCATTTATTCATGAACTTCAATATTATGGTATAAGACACCGAGGTTATGTCTTGCGTAGCAGCATCACACTATCCTGTTGTGAGAACTGAGTACATTGGCAACTTAGATTAAACTTCCCATCAACTAGAAAAGATAGCATGCTAATATACTAGATACTATGCTAGGTTAAAACCTCGCCTACACTACACTATGATCGCATTACAGCCGTACTTGAAAGTTGTGCCACAAACAACTTGGCTAACGCTTCATTAGGAGTGTTCCCAACTTTGATATCATTAATGATTAATGATTAATGATTGATAATCCTAACCCTAACCCTAACCCTAACCTAAATGACATTAAACCACAAACTAATATATGACCATGACCATATATATATATGTTATTATGATATATGTCATTAAAGTTGGGAACACTCCTAATGGAGTATCACCCCGACGGAG
>NW_014577734.1:84688-93441 GCF_000485595.1 Priapulus caudatus | reverse complement strand
TATATATATCTATACTCTATCTTGTATATATCTATGCTCACACTCACTCACACTCACTCGGGCGGCTTCAGCCGAGCCGGAACACAGCGTCCTTACAACCCCTGATCTCGCATTAGACCCCCCAGCTCGCTGGTCGTCCCCACCCCAACGTCCCTCTTCATGATACAATGTTTGCAAACTTCTTGGAAAAGAATGACCGACACTTCGTCTGAGAGTTCCCAGAAGTCGGACGGTAGGCCTATGCGTGGGTGGGGAGCGTAGAATAGTGATTGTAGTGGATGGGGGTAGCGGCTGAGAGTAGGGCGTCGATGTTTACTCGCAAACATCCTTAAGGTAAGTATGCGTGACATCCTCTCTCCGTGTGTACAGCCTCGGCACGCACCTGTGGCCATAGACAGGCACCAGCGTCGCCGAGGCAGTTTGACGACATGAGTGGACACACGGGAGCAATAGGATTGGGAGCCGACTATATCTTCGTTTGGCGCATGCATCGGCAGTACTCGCCGATTTTCTCAATTTTGTGAGCGCGACTTTGTCGTAGTAGTTGTCGTAGCTAGTAATTGTCGTAATTGTTTAGTAGTAGTAATTGTAAGAATTTAGAAACTACATTTGACCGCATGTAAAACATTTAATGTGCTAAACAATACACTCGCGCAGCTCACACGGAATTCGCAATTGGTCTCGCAAACATCTACTTACATACGCATATAGGTAGGCTACGGCAAATAATAGCCGGGCGAAGGCCCGCCCGCATCAACGCGCCCACTAATGTTACGAGAAAATGCGTTCAAACGTATCCATGGTCTTCACGTGAAAGAAAGAAAGAGAGGGAGAGAGAGAAAGGCGGATCGCAGTCAATATTGACGCTTGCACGCGGAGAAGGATGTGAGGGAGAACTGTTAGAAGCTGCCAGTAGTTGTCGATCGCCTAACAGAGACTGCCGCGAACAAAAGCGTCTGCACCCGTCATACGTCACACGAGTGGTGAAACATCGCTCATATATAATGCGCGCAGAAGGCACCGTGTTAGGGTTCCACTGTTATTCACTCTAACACGAATCTTTTTGGTTGCTGTCTGGGCGCTGCCGTGCGTAGTTCGTAGCAAGATTTGCCGGATCGTAGTTCTTGACAAGGATTGTCGGATCGTAGGTTGTGACGAGAATTTCCGGATCGGATCGTAGTTCTTGTCAAGGATTGTCGGATCGTAGTTCTTGACAAGGATTGTCGGATCGTAGTTCTTGACAAGGATTGTCGGATCGTGGTTCTTGACAAGGGTTTCCGGGTCGTACGTGGTACAACGCGACTTCCTAGGTAATCGGCGTGGGGAGAGGAGAAGGCGACACCATGGATTCATCTCTGCTTGCAGTCTCGCTGTTGCTGCTGCTAGTGCCACTGTGTTCAACTGCTGACTATGGGCAATCCCGACCCGGTGGTAAGCCGTTGTCATATCCTAGTTCACCACACCGAGAACGCGCGGTTGGTATAGTTAGAATGGAACGTTGACGTGGATTGGGAGAGTAGATGTAGACGTCTGTGAAGATCGAGCAGGTATTGGGTAGAGTGAAATCGCAGTTGAATGAATTCATGGTGGTTAATGGAACAGTAACCAGTATTAAAGCGATAAACAGAACACAAAGTCATTGCTGCTATGCTCATTGTCATAAATCATTAGCATGCGTGGTTGTCCCTATTTCAATGTCATCATAGTGTGTTGTCGTTACGTGGTTGCATACGTTGTCAGTGTATCATTGTTAACTGATGTTGTTGTGTAATATGTATTCAATGTCGCTGTTTGCTGTTGTGTTGTGTCCCCCGTACTTTGTTTTCGCGACTGCTCGTTTTCACTGAGTAGAATCGCGAGCGTGAGCGGTGAGAGATTGCCGCGAGCGGTGAGAGATTGCCGTGAGCGGTGAGAGATTGCCGTGAGCGGTGAGAGATTGCCGTGAGCGGTGAGAGATTGCCGTGAGCGGTGAGAGATTGCCGTGAGCGACACGTCACAGCACATTACAGCCCAGCTCAGCTAACGTATAAGCTCTTGCTTCGCACCGAACGCTCAGCCGCGGTCCCCGTGCTGAATAGATATGAGTTTAACCCGTACCAGACTGCTATTAGATCCTTCCATGCAAACTAGTCGGCGGGCCAGGCGCGCGCCGCTAAAATTTGTGTACACACTATCTCGCGGGCTAAATACGGCGCCTAGTTACAGCCCGTGTGTGCTGCACAGGCATGCGAGTTACTTACACATAGGTAGAGTTACTTACACATAGGTAAAGTTACCTACACATAGGGCAGAGTACTTACACATAGGTAGAGTTACTACACATAGGGCCGAGTTTACTTACACATAGGTAGAGTTGCTTACACATATTAAGAGTTACGTTACCACATATGTAGAGTTACACATAAGTAAGTTACTACACCATATGGTAGAGTGCGTCATAAGTAGAGTACTTACACCATACGGTAGAGTTTACACAATAGGTAGAGTTACCATAGTAGAGTTACTGACATAGGTAGAGGTAATTACAGCGTAATGTGCTGTCGCAGGGCACGGAGGCTGGCGCGACGAGGGCCTGAGATACGCCGGGGATGCGTGCTACCCTAACCCGTGCTGGCACGGCGCCGCATGCAGGTACGGTACTGAGGTGGGGCGAGCCGGTGCGACTTGCCGCTGCACGCGTGACTATGTGGGAATGTATTGCCAGTAACCCGATCACGACTCCATAGCGTCGTAAGTGGCAGAGAGGTAAGCGAGAGGGGAGGATGTAATGAGTTTGGGTATGGGTGTGGCCCTGGAGGGGCCAGTATATAATTACCTGGCTTAGGGTTGTGATGACCAACTTTCACCTACCCTTTATTCTAACCATCAGTGATTGCAGAACCTTAAACCACAGCTCTAACCATAGCCCGTAATTTTAACGCCATGCGCTACTGCCAACTTTTCATCCTGGTACCAACCTCGTAAATTGTAACGACCTAATTCTAACGATAATTCTAACGGCTTAACCTAGACTAACCGTAATCCTAATCTTAATCTCAAAACCCCACTCTAACCATACCCATCATCCGCCTAATTTCCAACCCTATCGCTTACCCCAGTCAATTTTAACCGCTAACCCTGAACGCTAACCTACCGTAATTCTAACCTAACCCATAGGGCCTAAATTCAACTAACGCTACCGCCTACGCCATGAATTCTAACTTAGCTCTCACCCATACCTAGCCTCAACGTCTCACCTAACCCCACCCCCGACGTCCCTACCTATACCTAAATTCTAACTCACGTGCTGACAGTGATATGGTCCTCGTGGGCCACCATAGTAAAGCCCCATGTGAACGCACTGGCTGCGCTAGACACCAAGAAAGATACTGCATGTATTAACTGTTCGTACTATGGTTATTATGGACGCTCCGATCGGTAGTTGAGTAGCATGTAGTCAGTCCTTCCACTTATCACGTGTTTATCATATACGCGTTTTATTTCGACATTTTTCAAGTATGTTTTAGCACAGGAACAGATCGTATATATCTGTCTAATGTATAATCAACGCTGATAGGGTCATTCCCCCCAGGTACTGCCCGCGGACGTTACCGCTCTGGGTACGGTCCGGTATATCGGAACGTACCCTCGGTCAATAGCTGATATGGTTAGGGTTAGGGTTAGGGAGTAGCGTAGGCGACTCCTAGACTCGTTATGGAGTAGGCGAGGTACGGTCCGGGCATATTAGATAGTTACCAGGTCACGTTCCGTATACCGGACCGTACCAGAGTACGTTCCGGCAGTAACCCTGGGACATTAGACCCTGGCAGCTATAATAACTGTTGGATTAGGTAGGGTTTTCTTCACATGTTAATCATCATGGTATGCGGTAGTTATTAATAAGCAAGAACTGAAAACATATAAAATTAACCGACATAAGATATGTGATAGATGTGTATAAAGTTCGTAGAATACGAGATTCGTACCGAACTACAGTGCGGGTAATGCATCGAGATTTCATTGCAGGACCGTTTCAGAATGCTCCTATCTTTAACCCTTACACATCGCACGGCCACAAAGGTGTGAGTGTGGCGCCCCCTGGTGGCCACAATACGCACCAGGGCAATGACTACGACTCCTTGCTACCGCAAAACTATGGAGGTTAGAATATGATCAACATGCATGCTTGCTCCTCTGGGTAGTTGCCTCCTCTCTCCCTCTAGCAGTTACTATAGAGAGAAGATGACGTACATGTTGCGTTGGCGTATTTCGTACCTGTTTTGTGCAATATTCATTGCTGTTAGCCATCATTATCGTTCACGTTTCATCGTTCATGTCGCGCATGACACATAGCAATACGCTGAAAGCGTGGTCTTCTCGTTAAGACGAATAGTTCAGTTACACTCACCATACAATATCGCAACACGAAACGTTTACTGGGCTAGTAGGGTTCCTTATAAGGGTCAACTTAATTATGTGTTAACAATTCTGCAGGAGTGAATAATCTCTATTATTCACTCCTGATATAATTATTCCATATATATATATTTAATATATAGATGGTCATGAGATTGGACATGGTAGTGGTTCACACGGTGGCTCAGGCCCACAGCTGAGGTGCCGACTACCCCCGTCGTTCGGAACCTGCAGGTAAGCGGCAGAGTTCACGCGTTCTCACACTAACAATAGCTACACACATACTACACTAGTACAATACATACATACTACAATAGTACAACACATACATAGTACAATAGTACCATACATACATAGTACAATAGTAGTAAAATATAGCTACATCTAGACGAGACAAAAAATAACCACGAGTTATGCGTCTACACATGTAAAAAATCGGTTTTATACCCGGGTTGAAACGCGATAGTTTTGACTCGTGTAAACGCTTTATTCGAGACATTTTTCCTCTGTGTAGGTTTAGTTCATATTAATAAACTCTCGTAAAACGCAAAACATTCGATATACGTTGTAATTTCGAGTAATAAATGATTATGTAGTCAGAGCCGGATTAACATCGTATTAAATATAGCAGATGCTACAGGCCCCGCGTTATTTTGAGAGGCTCACATGCACCCACAAGCAGAATTATTTTCATAACAACGATTATCGTACAAGAGTTAATTCCTTAGATGGGTCCCACGTCATGATGCTACAGGCTCACAATGTGTTAATACAGCCATAGTATGTGATATGTGGGTATAGTGGATGCAGTAGGTGAATTCATAATGGTCACTAACGAAAATGGCCTTACAATTTAAACACATGTGTCTGTCTTAAAGACTTGACCGCTAACACAAGGTTAAATGTGGTTTATTTGTCACGTATAGTGGTAATGTGCTGAAGTGGTACTACAGTACGGCCTCTAGGATCTGTCAGGTGTTCACATGGAGCGGATGCAGCGGTAACCCCAACAAGTTTGATACGAAGAGCCAGTGTGAGCGCGTCTGCAAGAAAGGTACAGGAGACAAGATAAGCAGAAGTGTGTGTGTGTGTGTGGCGCGCAGCGCGCGTGTGTGTGTGTGCGTGGTGCGTGCGGCGGCGTGGCATGCGTGTGTGTCTTGTGTCTCTGTGTTGTGTGTGCGTGCGTGCGTGCGTGCGTGGCGTGCGCGCGCAGCAGTGCGCTGTGTATGATTTTCCTTTTTTTGTGGTCAAAAGGGGGGTCCGCGACCCCTCGACCACCCCTCTGGATTCCGCCCCTGCACAGCACACCGCACACACACACACACACCACACATACACACACACACGAACATATACACACCACAACACATCACACACGACACGCACACCGCTACACACACCATACACACACACACACAACACACACACACACACACACACTCCCCACACACACACAACCACACACACACACACGTACATACCATTATACATCATACGTAAACACTGCACGCACATGGCAAATTTGACCACCGTAACGTTTGGCAGCGTCCGAGCCATGCCCAGTCTAGGGGTCTGGAGGCAGCCCCCCCAGAAATTGAAATATTTAAGCCATTTGGGGCATATTTGCGCCGTTTTGGGGAGGGCGACCGCCCCCACCGCCCCCCCTGCTTACGCGCTCAAGCCCATTGTCCGCCTGTCCAATAACTCACATCACTCACACTCACGCAACACTCACATCACACTCACTCGGGCGGCTTCAGCGAGGCGGAACCACAGCGTCCTACACCCCTGATCTCGCATTAGACCCCCAGCTCGCTCGGTCGCCCCACCCCAGCGTCCCTCTTCATGATACAATGTTTGCCGAAAACCTTCTGGAAAAAGAATGACCGACACTTCGTCTGAGAGTCCCGAAGTCGACGGTAGGCCTATGCGTGGTGGGGAGCGAGAGTATGATGTAGTGATGGGGACGCTGGGAGTATGGGCGTCGATGTTTACTCGCAAACATCCTTAAGGTAAGTATCGTGACATCCTCTCTCCTTTAATAGCCCTCGGCAAGCCACCTGTGGGCTATAGACAGGCACCAGCGCGCGAGCAGTTTGACGAGCATAGTGTGACACCGGGAGCATAGGATTGAGACGACTATATCTTAGTTGGGCGTGCATGCTCGGCATACTCGCCGATTTCTGCAAATTGTGAGCGCGACTTTGCGTAGTAGTTGTCGTAATTATTTAGTAAGTATTAAATTGAATTGTAACAATTTAGAACTTACATTAGACGCGCAATGTAAAACATTTATGTGCTAAACCAATACACTCGCCGCCAGCTCACACGGACATTCGGCAATTGGTCTCGCAACATCTACTTCACGATACGCGTACGCTACGTAGGCTACGGCCAAATAATAGCCGGGCGCAGCACCCCCGCATCAACGCGCCCCTAATGTGTACAAGAAAATGTCGTTCACAAACGTATCCATGGTCGTTTACGTGAAAGAAAGAAAGAGAGGCGAGAGAGAGAGAAAGAGAAAGGGCGGCAGAGAGAGAGAGAGGCGGATCGCAGTCAAATATGACGCTTTGCCCGCGAGAAGATGTGAGGAAACTGGTTAGAAGCTGCCCCAGTATTGTCGACGCCTAACAGAGACGCCGCGAACAAAGCGGTCTGCGCCCGTCATAACACGTCACAGCGGAGGGGGTGAACCATTGGCTCATATATAATGGCGCGCAGGAAGGCACCGTGTGAGGGTTCCAACTGCTATTCCACTCTACAGCGAATCTTCTGATTGCTGTCTGGGCCTGGCGTGCGTAGTTTCGTACAAGATTTTGCCGGATCGTAGTTTGACGAGAATTTCCGGATGTCGCAGGATACGTAGTTCTTGTCAGGAGTCGATCGTTGTTCTTGACTAAGGATTGTCGGATCGTAGTTCCTTGACACGGATTGTTGGAGTCGTAGTTTCTTGACAAGGATTGTCGGATCGTCAGTTCATTTGACAAGGATTGTCGATCGTCAGGTCTTGACAAGAATCTCCCGGATCGTAGTTCTTGACAAGGATGTCCGAATCGTGTTCTTGCAAGGGTTCCGGGTCGTACGTGGTACACACGCGACTTTCTAAGGTAATCCTGGCGTGGTGAGGAGGAGAAGGCGAAAACCATGGATCATGCTCTGCTTGCAGTCTCGCGTGTTGCTTTGCTGCTAGTGCCTTACTGTGTCCAATGCTGACTATGGCTAATCCCGGCCGGTGGTAAGCCGTTGTCATATCCTAGTTCACCACACCGAGAACGCGCGTTGTGTATAGTTAGAATGAAACGTAACGTGATTGGAAAAGATTAAGGACGTCTGTGAGTCGAGCAGGTATGGGTAAGTGAAATCGGCAGTTGAATGGAATTCATGTGTTTAATGGAACAGTAACCAGTATAAAGCGATAAACAGAACACAAATCATTGCTGCTTGCTCATTTCCATGAAATCATTAGCATGCGTGGTTTGTCCCTATATTATGCATCATCGTGTGTGTCGTTACGTGCTTGCATTACGTTGTGCAGTGTATCCATTGTAACTGATCGTTGTGTGTAATATGTATTTTAATGTCGTTCTGTTTGCTGTTGTGTGGTCCCCCGTGCTTTGTTTCGCGACCTGGCTCGTTTTCAACTGATAGAATCGCGAGCGTGAGCCGTGAGAAGATTGCCGCAGCCGTGAGGAGATGCCGTGAGCGGTGAGAGATTGCGTGAGCGGTGAGAGATTGCCGTGAGCGTGAAGGTGCCGTGAGCGGTGAGAGATTGCCGTGAGCGACACGTCACAGCACATTACAGCCCAGCTCAAGCTACGTAGCTCTTTGCCTCGCCACCGAACCATTCAGGCGGTCCCCAGTGCTGAATAGATAGAGTTATACTCCGTGCAGACTGCAAAATTAGATCCTACATCAAACTAGTCCGCGCCGGGCCAGGTGCGCGCTAAATTTGTGTACACACTATTCCTGGCTAAATACGCGCTATAGTTACAGCCGTGTGTGCTGCACAGGCAGAGTTACTTACACATAGGTAGAGTTACTTACACATAGGTAAAGTTACCTACACATAGGCAGAGTTACTTACACATAGGTAGAGTTACCTACACATAGGTAGAGTTACTTACACATAGGTAGAGTTACTTACACATAGGTAGAGTTACTTACACATAGGTAGAGTTACACATAGGTAGAGTTACTACACCATATGGTAGAGTGCGTCATAAGTAGAGTACTTACACCATACGGTAGAGTTTACACATAGGTAGAGTTACACATAAGTAGAGTTACTGACACATAGATAGAGGTAATTACAGCGTAATGTGCTGTCGCAGGGCAACGGAGGCGGCGCGACGAGC
>NW_014577734.1:71680-84663 GCF_000485595.1 Priapulus caudatus | reverse complement strand
GAAATGTAGGCCTAAACGGTGTGTGATCGGTGTATATACACGCGCGCACACACATGCACTTTCACCCAATTATTTATTTTATAATAATAATAATAATAATAATATTAATAATAATAATTATTTTATTAAATAACTTAATAAAATAATATCAGGAGTGAATAATAATAGATATAAAAATTCACTCCTGATAATATGCCCGCACAGCATAGCTAGATATCTAGGCACGGGGCCTGAGATACGCCGGGGATGCTTGCTACCCTAACCCGTGCTGGCACGGCGCCGCATGCCAGGTGACGTACTGGAGGTGGGGCGAGCCGGTGCCGACTTGCCGCTGCACGCGTGACTATGTGGGAATGTATTGCCAGTACCCGATCACGACTCACATAGCGCGTAAGTGCAGAGAGGAAGCGAGAGGGGAGGATGTATGAGGTTTGGGGGTATGGTGTGGCCTGGAGGGGCCAGTATATATTTACATGCGATTAGGGTTGTGATGACCTAACTTTTCCACTACCTTTTATTCTAACCATAGTGATTGTCAAAACCTTAACCACAGCCCTAATTTTAACCCTCCTGCTACTCCAAATTTTCATCCTAGTCCCAACCTCTAATTTTAACCCTAATTCTAACGATAATTCTAACGGCTAACCTTAGCCCTAACCGTAATCCTAATCTTAATCTCAACCCCAATTCTAACCATACCCATATCCGCCTAATTCCAACACTATCCTTACCCAGTACATTTTAACCCTAACCCTGTCCCTAACCCTAACGCTAACCCTATCCGTAATTCTAACCCTAACCCATAAGGCCTAATTCTAACCCTAACTCTACACCTAACTCTAATCCTAACGCTAACCCTACCCATAATTCTAACTTTAGCCTCACCCATCACCCTAGCCTCAACGTCAAACCTAACCCCACCCCGACCCCTATCCCCCCTAACCCTAAATCTAACCACGTGGTGATCAGTGATATGGTCCTCGTGGGCCACCATAGTAGAGCCCCATGTGACCACTGGCTGCGCTAGACACCAATAAGATACTGCATGGTTATACTGCATGGTTATACTGCAAGTATACTATGGTTATTATGGACCTCCGATCGTAGTTGAGTAGACATGTAGTCAGTCTTCCATTATTCACGTGTTTATCTATATACGCGTTTATTCGACATTTCAGTTCTTAATATTGCACAGGAACGATCGTATATATCTGTTCATAGTATAATAACGCTGATAGGGTCTATGTCCCCCAGGGTACTGCGCCGGGAACGTACCCTGGTAACTTATGCTGATATGGTTAGGGTTAGGGTTAGGGAGTAGGCGTAGGCGACTCCTAGACTCGTTAGTGGAGTAGGCGAGGTACGGTCCGGCATATTAGATAGTTACCAGGCTACGTTCGGTATACCGGACCGTACCCAGGGTACGTTCCGGCAGTAACCCTGGGGACATAGACCCTGGCAGCTATAATAACTGTTGGATTAGGTAGGGGGTTCTTCACATGTTAATCATCATGGTATGCGGTAGTTATTAATAAGCAAGAACTGAAAACATATAAAATTAACCGACATAAGATATGTGATAGATGTGTATAAAGTTCGTAGAATACGAGATTCGTGCCGAAGCTACACTGCGGGTAATGCATCGAGATTTCATTGCAGGACCGTTTCAGAATGCTCCTATCTTTAACGCTTACACATCGCACACGGCTCAAAGGTGTGAGTGTGGCGCCCCCTGGTGGCCACAGTACGCACCAGGGCAATGCCTACGACTCCTTGCTACCGCAAAACTATGGAGGTTAGAATATGATCAACATGCATGCGCTTGCTTCTCTGGGTAGTTGCCTCCTCTCTCCCTCTAGCAGTTACTATAGACTCAGAGAGAAGATGCCGTACATGTTGCGTTGGGTATTTCGTACTGTTTTGTGCAATGTTCATTACTGTTATAACCATCATTATCGTTCACGTTTCCATCGTTTTATGTCGGCATGACAACATAGCAATACGCTGGAAGCGTGTCTTCTCGTAAGACGAATAGTTCAGTTACACTCACGACATGCAAATATCGCAACACGAAACGTTTACTGGGCTAGTAGGGTTCCTTATAAGGGTCAACTTAATTATGTGTTACAATCTATATATAATAATATAGATAATATATCAGGAGTGAATAATCTCTATTATTCACTCCTGATATAATTATTCCATATATATATATATTATAATATATATGATAGAGTCCATGAGATTGGACATGGTGGTGGTTCACACGGTGGCTCAGGCACACACGCTTAGGTGCCGACTACCCCCGTCGTTCGGAACCTGCAGGTAAGTGGCAGATTTCACGCGTTCTCACACTAACAATAGTTACACACATACTACACTAGTACATACATACATACTAACAATAGTACAACACATACATAGTACAATAGTACAATACATAATAGTACAATAAGTAGTAAAATATAGCTACATCTAGACGAGACAAAAAAATAACCACGAGTTATGCGTCTACACATGTAAAAAATCGGTTTTAAACCCGGGTTGAAACGCGATAGTTTTGACTCGTGTAACGCTTTATTCGAGAAATTTTTCCTCTGTGTAGGTTTAGTTCATATTTATAAACTCTCGTAAAACGCAAAAACATTTTGTATACGTTGTAATTTGAGTAATAAATGATGATGTAGTCAGAGCCGGATTAACATCGTATTAAATATAGCAGATGCTACAGGCCCCGCGTTATTTGAGAGGCCCACATGCACCCCACAGCAGAATTATTTTCATACAACGATTATCGTACAAGAGTTAATTCTTAGATGGGTCCCACGTCATGATGCTACAGGCTCACAATGTGTTAATACAGCCATAGTATGTGATATGTGGTATAGTGGATGCAGTAGGTGAATTCATAATGGTCACTAACGAAAATGCCTTACAATTCAACACATGTGTCTGTCTTAAAGACGTGACCGCTAACACAGGTTAAATGTGGTTTATTTTGTCAACGTATAGTGGTAATGTGCAGAAGTGGTACTACAGTACGGCCTCTAGGACCTGTCAGATGTTCACATGGAGCGGATGCAGGCGGTAACCCCAACAAGTTTGATACGAGGAGCCAGTGTGAGCGCGTCTGCAAGAAAGGTACGATGTAGGCCTAAACGGCGTGTGATGTGTGCACGCGCGCACACACATGCACTTTCACCCAATTATTTATTTTATAATAATAATAATAATAATAATAATAATATATTATTATTAATAATAACCTAATAAAATAATATCAGGAGTGAATAATGATAGATATATTATTATTCACTCCTGATAATATGCCAAGCACAGCGTAGCTAGATATCTACGCACGCACACACGTGTGATAATGATAAAACATGTAAGCATCTATATAATCAAACGATATAGTTTATTCAATGTGAGCTATTAGTTGAACTAGACTAGATACTATAACTATTCGAGATGGACTAGATAGACATTATTTCACTAACTAACAGTTATCCTGTAACTGGAGCCATACAAGAATAACTGAGCGTGCGCGTTCTTGCAGGAGATGGAGGTAGTGGATGTGGATATCATAGTTGTAAGAACGGAGGGACATGCGTGTCAGGTAGCCACTACGGGGGCACCGCCTGTATTTGTCGTCATAGCTACACAGGGAAGAAGTGCGAACATCGTAAGTACACAACGTGAACATACACGGGGACAAACCATGTATCATGATATAAGTGCTGTTACCGCTGTACCGAACCATGTACGATAAACAAGCCTGAACGTACATATAAGATTACGCTTCAATTATAATTCATTTTCCGTGGCCTTGTTACACAGGAACCTCATCATGGCATTACTTAATTTGTAACAGTAACATGAGTGAGCGAGAGGCAGAGTTGAGAGAGTGGCAGAGAAACATATAGGAGGTGCGGAGATAGCCAGAAGAGGAAAGGAGAGAAAGGGGCGAAGAGAGAGAAAGAGTGTGTTTGCGCGCGCGTGTACGGGCGCTTGCGTCCGTGCGTGCGTACGAGCGTGTGTGAAAGAGCTTGGATTTTATTTCCGCTGGTACATGTTCATTCACTGGCAATGTCCTCTATTTCCAGACATCGGCACAAGCAACTGTAACTACAATCCATGTCAGAACGGAGGAACATGCTTTAGCACTGGCCTCACTGGCGCCACCTGCTTCTGTCGCCCTGGTTTCCATGGTGATAGGTGTCAGTATTACAGTGCGTTTGTCTTCGTCACAGCGATTCGTCGTTCCATTTTGAAACCAAAACTAACAATCCAAAACTCGGGAGTGTTTATGTAAATTCTCGGTGAAGCAACTGCATGGTGCTCACCGATAATAAAACCCTTGTTGTTTGGTTTTCAGCCTTCTGAAATACGGTAATCACGTTGATTTTCGTTTAGCCGGCGGGGATACCTGCATACCAAATCCGTGCCAAAATGGAGGCACTTGCTATACCAGGGCTGGAAGCGTCGTGTGCATATGCAAAATCGGTTACCATGGAAATCGTTGCCAAACATGTACGTGTGGCCCCTTTTTATACGAAAAATTGTAAAATTAAATATTAAAAACTAAAGGTTACGACCGAGAAGAAAGAGCCCGTGCGTGGAACAAATTACCGTTATTACTATACTATTTACAGAAATATGCTGCTTAATTTGTGCTACGAGTTTAATATTTATAATTACCAATAATTACAACTTTTCGAATTCAATATTTGTGCCACGGATCAGTGTCGTGCAGTGTTGATAAGGATCGTGTATACAGGAGCCTATACGTCACAGAGCGTACGGTAATAAAACTTGCAAGGTGGTTCAAATTCGCAAGTATTCGCCTCTGTTACATTAACGTCTAAACGCGAGTGAAAACGCTTGGCAAATAGAGGAATTCGCATGCCTGCCTTACTTTATTTCAGCTGGTACGGTATGCGACCCAAACCCATGTCGGAATGGCGGAGCTTGTCAGCCCAGCATTACTGGCAGCTATACGTGCGCATGCGCACCTGGCTACACGGGAGATGTCTGCGAATGTGAGCGTAGTCGTCTTTCTCCTCTCTTTCTCTCTTTCTCTCTCGTGGTTTCCTCTCTCTCTTTCAATATATATATATAGTATATATTATATATATATATATAGTATATATTATTATGTTTATATATATAATATGTATATATACATATGTGTGTGCGTGCGTGCGCGCGCGTGCGTGCGTGTGTGTATGTATGTATATGTATATATATATATATATAATATATATATCCCTGATATATCTACCTAGCTATCTATTTATATCTATCTATCCTATCTATCTATCTATCTATCTATCTATCTATTCTATCTAATCTATCTATCTATCTATCTATCTATCTATTAATCTATCCATCATCCATCCATTCACCATTCATCATGCCATCCATCCATCCATCCATCATCCATCATCCATCCATCCATCCATCATCATCCATCCATCCATCCATCCATCCATCCATCATCATCCATCCATCCAGTTAATTCCCATTCCATCTATCCACCAATCCATCCATCCATCCATCCATCCATCCATCCATCCATCCATCCATCCATCCAATCCATCCATCCATCCATCCATCCATCCATCCATCCATCCATCCATCCATCCATCCAACCATCCATCCATCTACCTGTCTACCTCTATCTCTCTGTCTATCTCCCTCTCTATATACATGCATATAATACATAATATAGAAAGCCTTAACTCTAGTTTAAATATACAACTTACTGGTAGACGCACGGATGTGTGCGCAGCTGCAGTGGTCACGCATTCCAGTACGTTTGCCGTGATAGTGGTGCAGCGGAACAACTTCTGTTTGATATCACACAGCAGCAGCGAAACAATCGTTCCTGCAACCACTGCAATATATTCAGGGCACGGACAAAGTAGACTCAGTCACGGGGTCAGGTTTAATCGGTCCTATTATTTATATTCGTGTAACGCGAAAAGAAACGCGACGTTTGAGGAATATGATGATTCAATAATTGGCGATTGTGGAGAAATGCATTGAAAATAGTTAGAAAATTAGAAATTCAGTTGGTAAAAGCTATCGTATAGTATATATATGTATGTTATATATTCTATTATGTTATTATGCTTATTATATGTTATATGTTTATAGTATATGTTATATGTTATTTGTTATGTTATGCTATTATAGTTATTATATAAGCTATGTATGTATATATGTAGTTGGTAAAAGCGTATGTATATATCATATATAAAGTCAATAGGCATTGGGCTTGCCACTAAAAACTTGGCAGACCTTTGAATGCACGTGGCCATTGCATTGTTAATATATTATATGTATGATGTTATATTATGTAAGTATATATGTATATGTATTGTTCAAAAGTATGCAAATCTTATTTGCAGGCGAAGAGAGCTGCAATGTGATCGTCTGCCTCAACGGCGGCACGTGTGGAGAATTCAGTGGAGGTACGCCGCAATGCGTCTGTACTGGCATCTACACGGGAGAGCACTGCGAGACAGGTAGGTGGTGGGTGGGTGGATAGGCATCCATGCCACGCTGACGCAAGTATTATGGTTTTTTTTTTACCGGAACTCTAGAATCACTAAAACACCTTGCCTCACAGTACATGGAAGTAAATGTGTGTGGTGTGGTGTGTGTGTGTGGTGTGTGTGTGTGTGTGTGTGTGTGTGTTGTGTGTGTGTGTTGTGTAGCGTGTGTGTGTGTGTGTGTGTGGTGTGTGGTGTGTGTTGTGTGTGTGTGTGTGTGTGTGTTGTGCGTGCGTGTGTATGTGTGTGTTTGTGTGATGTGTGTGTGTGTGTGTGTGTGCGTGCGTGTGTGTGTGTGTGTGTCGCTGTGCGCGTGCGTGCGTGTGTGCGTGCGTGTGGCGTGTGTGTGCGCGCGCCGCGCGTGTGTTGTGTGTGATGTGTGCGTGTGCGTGCGTGGCGTTGCGTGTTATGTGTGTGTGCGTGCGTGTGCTAGATGCTGGTGTGTGTGTGCGTCTGTCGTGCGTCGTGCGTGCGTGGTCCGTGTGCGTGCGTGCGTGCGTGTGGGCGTGGCCGTCGTGTGTGTGTGTGATTGTGATGATGTGCGTTCGTGCGTGCGCTGATTGTGTGTGCGTGGCGTGCGTGTCATGTGTGTGTGCGGTGGTGTGTGGTGTGGCGCGGCGTGCGTGCGCGTGTGTGTGTGTGCGTGCGTGCGTGTGGTGCGTGCGTGTGCGTGTTTTGTGTGTGTGCGTGCCGCGCGCGCGTGTGTGTGCGTGCGTGCGTGCGTGCGCTCGTGTGTGTGTTGCGTGTGCGTGTTGTATATTGTGTGCGTGCGTGCGTGCGTGTGTGTATGTGCGTGTGCGTGCATGTGCGTGTGTATATGTGTGGGCGCGTGCGTGCGTGCGTGTGCGTGCGTGCGTGTATGTTGTGTGCGTGTGTTTGCGTGCGTGCGTGTGTATGTGTATGTGTGTGTGTGTGTGTGTGCGTGTGTGTGTGTGTATGTGTGTGTGTATATGTGTGGCGTGGGTCGTGCGTGGCTGCGTGTGCGTGCGTGCGTGTATGTGTGTGCGTGTGTGTGCGTGCGTCTGTGTACGTGTATGGTGTGTGTGTGTGTGGTGCGTGTGGTGTGTGTATGTGTGTGTGTGCTGTGTGTGTGTGGTGCGTGCGTGCGTGTGTGTGTGTGTGGTGTGTGTGTGTATGTTGTGTGTGCGTGCGTGGCGTGCTTGTGTGTGGTGGGGTGGGCTGATCATCATACTTCCCGCATTCTATTCGCATCGCCTGAACTCGCATCACGGAGGAGATATTACACGGTAGACTACAGATATCACGCTTGTTAAAATAATTAATGCTAATTACAAAATATTACACGCACATGACTTTGTGTCCAGCCTCTCATTTAGGCAATCGCCCACTACCCCTGAAATTCTCTCATTAAAATTTTTGACCATTAAGGTCAGTGCGTTCGCTCTTTAACTCCAGCAATACAACTAGAAGTACAACCGGCAGTCCCTTAACATCATAAATGCCAATTTAGGTGCTTTTTACCACAAAACCACAATTCTTTCACATATCTGCCCCACTAAAATGGAAGTTCTCGAATAGTACAATCAGGGTAGGAACCACGCTATAGGTCCGTGTCGCTACCTGTCAACAGTGATGCATTACTCCCTAGGACAATTGCTGTAAAATGGGAGCAGTTTACTTTGCTAATGCACGCAGTAACACACGACGCGTGACTATGAGAGAGGACTTTCGCGGAATGTGCTCCCGAACAAATTCACACACTAACACGACACACGTCGCTCTGTGCAGTGATTGGATCGACGGCATGTGACTCCAACCCCTGCCTGAACGATGGAACCTGCGTTAGCCCTAGCGTCAATAGATTCTACTGCCGATGCAAGGCGGGATACTTTGGCAATCTTTGCCAGTTCGGTAAGTCCGTTATTTTTCAGGCGATTGGTGCAGTTGGTGTCAGTGTACAGATTGTATTCTATATCTTTGGTGTGACGGACTGGCGGTCACATGCTATGATCACACACACACGCAACGCACGGCACGCACGCGACGGCACAAACACACACACACGAACGCGACAACACACATACACACACACACACACACACGAACACCACGCGCGCGCGCGGCGCGCGCACATCCCACACACACACGCACGCACGCAACGATAACACGCACGCACGCACGACGCACACACACACACACACACACACACACACACACACACTGTTGATGTGTGTATGCTGCCGCCACTGCGCGCGATTCCCAAAGCATGGCGATGATTATTTGCTGATTAGCCTTTCGAACTCATCAATGTCAAACAAAATATAAATGAAACCCACGCGCTAGATGCTTAGATGAGTTAATGGATTTACTTAAATTATTATTATTATTTTATTATTATTATTTATTTATATATTATTATTATTATAAGATTAGTGATTCTGACGTTAAATCAATTAACCGTTCTCTTCATGTTGTTTACAGGCACGGGCAGTACGTGTACCGACGTTAATCCATGCAAGAACGGAGGAACGTGTATACCGATCGGAAATGGATTCGTCTGCAACTGCCCCGCTCCGTACACAGGAGTGATCTGTGAATGTAAGAGCCTCTCCGAGATGCTCATTGATAGCGTCACGATGTTTAAGATTTTAGTTAGTTAATTATTAATATCAGGGGTAGATTATGTCAAATCATTTGTCATTATCTACCCCTGTTAATATTAATATAGTACTTAATTAATTAGTTTGTGATTAGGTTTGTTGTTAGGGCTAGGGTTAGGATCGTGGATATGTCTGGGGATACGGTTAGGGTCGTGGTTGTGGATCACGGTCATGATCAAGGTTAGGATCGAAGTCAGGTTTAGGGTTAGGGTCGTGATTAGCACGAGCATTGAGGTTAGGGGGTAGGATCATGGTCATGGTTAGAGGTAGGGTCATGGTTATGGTTAGAGGTAGGATCATGGTTCTGGGTAGTAGGATCATGGTTATGCTTAGGAGTAGGGTCATGGTTATATGCTTAGTAGAATCATGGTTATTCTTAGGGTTAGGAGTAGGGTCATGGTTATGCTTAGGGTTAGGGGTAGTGTTAGAGTTAAGGTTTGGGCTAAGGTTAGGGTTACGGTTAGGGTTACGATCGTGGTTTGGCTTAGTGATGAGGTTAGGTTTTAGATCTTGGCTAGGGAAAGGGTTGGGATTTAGGACCCCCCCCCCTTTCAACATTATATTCGTTCTTCAATGATCGTCACACACCCACCCAAGACAGTACTATTGCACATAAACTGATCGTGCTGGTGTATAAGGCAGGGATTTGTTAGACTTCTGTACTGGTGTATAAGGCAGTGTAGTGTTGGTATTCTGCACTGTTGTATAAGGCAGTGTAGTGTTGGTATTCTGTACTGGTGTATACGGCAGTGTAGTGTTGGTATTCTGTACTGGTGTATAAGGCAGTGTAGTGTTGGTATTCTGTACTGGTGTATAAGGCAGTGTAGTGTTGGTATTCTGTACTGGTGTATAAGGCAGTGTAGTGTTGGTATTCTGTGCTGGTGTATACGGCAGTGTAGTGTGGGTATTCTGTGCTGGTGTATACGGCAGTGTAGTGTTGGTATTCTGTGCTGGTGTATAAGGCAGTACAGTGTTGGTATTCTGTGCTGGTTTATAAAACAGTGTAGTGTTGGTATTCTGTGTTTCAGTCATGACAGGCATCTCGTGTAACAATGAGACCTGTCTGCATGGCGGCACCTGCCTCGTCATCGGTGACATCATCAAGTGTTTCTGCACGACACTATGGACGGGAACGTTCTGCGAGTCTAGTAAGTACTACAGGCTATATACCCTTGGTTGGGGTTACCGCATGGCTTTCTATACACCATTTACACTGAATTATGACTCTGTATTGACTCAAAATGACTCGCAATTAAATTATATAAATCTATTAGGAAATTTAATTATAGAAGTATTTTATACTTTTCAAGACAGAGCCAGAGTAGCTAGTGAAGGTACATGAGTGGACTGTCATCTGCTGTGCGTGCGTGCGTGCATGCGTGTTATTGACATTATATATACGTGTTTGCAGGACTGGATCCCTGCGATAGTAACCCGTGCCTCAACGGAGGTACCTGCGTGCCATTCGGGCAGAGCAGCTACAGGTGTGAGTGTCGCAATGGCTTCACCGGATTCATCTGCCAGACTCTCCCCAACAAGAATGGCACCGACATCTTTCCATTCTTCACTCGCACTACCCCTCGATTTGCAATAGACTTTCCCTAGCACTAGAACTGACTTTCTCTAAAACGTAAAGCAACTGCTCTTAAAATCAGAGTCAAGGTTAAGAGTAAGTACGATAAGAACGTTAAATTACTTACCCTAAAACTACATTTGATTTTCACTAGAAGTGTCTGGCCTGATTTTAAAATTGAACTGATATTTCGGATGGTAGAAGCAGGGGGCGACTTTTGTGGTTGGTCACTGTTTGACCATGTCCGGTCCACCTGCTAACGTGATTGGATCCAAGACTTGCTAGCGAGAATTGAGAACTGTTCAGCGAATGATTTTATAGTGATTACAAACTGTGGGCTTTTAAAGAAATTAACAATAATTAATGCTTTTTGAAACGAAGAAGTAATCACACCCTGAAGGCTTAGATGTTTTATGATAAGGATGATGATGGAGGATTATGATAAGTTGAACGAAGAATATGTATACTGTATTCATATTGATGATATTAATCTAAGTAGAAGTATTTAATTTGAAAATTAAGAGACACGTGCTTCTCAGCGTTGTTAAACCAAACAGAAAACTAGTTGTTACATTTGTTGGGTATATCAAATCATCATATTTATTATATGCAAACACTTTTATTACGTTACATTCTTTTCTTTCTGTAGGTGTTTAGAAGGTATGTTTGTTATTATATTAAAACTCTTTATCATGAACTGTTTTTTTCTTTCTTATATGCCAAATGTGTATTCGACTACATTTTCCGCAAAACAACAATTAAAGATTAAGTTTGCAGGGATCTCAAGTTCTCAGTTATATGTTTAATAGATGTTTTTGATACATTTCGAATTGTAGTCAGTGACTAAAATATGCACAAGTAGTGGTTAAGTAGTACTAGTGTGTTGTTTGGACATACCAGAGAAGAATCCCACGTGAGTAAGTAAACGCAATTTCTCTGTTCAGATCAGAATAGCTTTTGCAGACTGGCAACAGAATTCTGCCACGTTTTAGTCCACTGTGATTCCTCCAGGTGGAGCTGCTGTACGAGCTTCATGTGGTGAGACGTCTGCTCAACAAACCATTCCTGCACTTCCTGTACAGAGAGAAGACCAAAGATTATTTAAGTTCTCGTAACCTTCCAAATCATTTTCATCGTCTACATATTAAGGAGCGAGATCTGAAAAAGCCAAATTGAAGAAAAAAGCATAGTGGAAACACATGGATAAAATAGTAGAGCACCAAGCTCAATAGGGAAGACATTTGTGGATGACTTATGCTCCCAGCTAAAAGGTTCAAGACAAGTACGCAATATTAGTGAGCAGTAAGGAACATGCAGAGACGTGAGAAATAATGCGGTGTTGGTTATACAATCGCTGCCAGCAAAGCAAACGAATGAGAATTCGAAATACATGTGAGTCACGATTAGCATTACACCACCAACCTTGTATGCCTTGTCTCTGGCGCTGATAGTTGCAACATGACTCTCCGTACAATTCTCTGTGAAAACCTCTGCTGACACTTCCTCTCTTACAAGGAAAGTCAATCCTGGCCACTTGCCAGATTGGTGCCCTTTACTAGTAGAATTAGGCAGCTTTCCTTCGGGGACCACATCCAGTTCCGATTCTTGCGGCAACATATTTCGACTACAACCCTTAAAATAAAATTTTTAGGTGCAATATAAGTATTATACTAGGTTAGAGGTAACACTTACAAACTTATGTGTTGTTGCGAGGTTTATCTTGTGTGTGGGTGCAAGTGAAGCATATCTTGTGCATTCGTGTGAGTCAGTATATCTTGTATGTGGGCGTGTATATAATATATATATGTAAATACCTTGTGTGTGACCGTATGTAAATCCTGTATGTGCGTGAGAGATCTCAAGAGAGATGCCTCGATCGTGCGTGACTGTGACCGTGTGTATGTGTGTATGTGTGGATGTGTGTATGTGCGCCCATACCTTGTTTAAGGGTGTGAGAAGGTCAGCAGTGGTGTGTGGGGCTGGAGTCGTATCTGCCTCCATGACATCGCTGGGAGTCAGTATGCTGTCTAACACCTCCACTAGTCTCTCAGTCATGCCAGCTAGCAAGGTCACAAGGTCATCTGCTGCCGTCGTCACATCCTCCTTCATAACAAGTGCTTCCACTAAGAAAATCTAAAGTACTATCAGGGGCGGATCTAGCTTTCAGGAGACAGGGGGGTTGATAGGAGTGGGGGGGGTTGATAGGGGTGGGGGGGGGGTGATATTGCT
>NW_014577734.1:70142-71670 GCF_000485595.1 Priapulus caudatus | reverse complement strand
GCCAATAAAACGGAAATTTCCTTCTTTGCCCTTACAAAAGTACTGTATGTCAACATTGAGTACACCTTACTATATTCAGAAATCCCTACTCAGAAATATCCCTACCTTTATTGTTGTCGAATGCTGCTCAAGGTTGTCAGTAAATCGATGACTCCTGCTGCTCTCTTGTTTGCATAAATCAGACAGGCGGTCAGCATTGCTGGGATGTCCAAGCGTCGGCCGCAGGCTGGACTGTAGGGCCCGTCGCTCGGTTACCCACTCTATCCTCTTCTCCTCTAACTGTTCACAGATTTATTGCATCAGGTGTACATGGTAACACATAGTAATCATAGTATATACATCAACATATGTATACTACCAGGAGTCTATCAATATTGATAGACTACTGATACTACGTATATTACCAGGAGTCTATCAATAATCCTATATCTGCTAATAACGTTAATCTCAGTTAGATCCATAATCAGTACAAAATAACTTACTCTGACGAAATTTTCGTCCATCTCTCTGACAGACTTCCTCAGGTCTAACGTGTCCAGGTATATGCCCGAAAATGACCAGGATCGAACTTCCGTTTGTGGTCATTTTCGGGCATCTACCTGGAAACGTTAGACCTGAGGAAGTCTGTCGAAGAGATGGACGAAAATTTCGTCAGAGTAAGATATTTTGTATTGATTATAGATCTAACTGAGATTAACGTTATTAGCATGTAAATTATAGAGATCCGATGAAGTTATTTAATCAATCCTATATCTATTGATAGACTCCTGATATTATAATGTATATAAGTATACAGAACATATGCATATGCAACACAACTATACATATGTACATGCTGCTACCTAACCAGTTTCTACAGCAGTACGGATCAAACTAATCTAACGATATCCTTATCCCGTTATATATATTATAAGCCTCGTCTACACGACGAACCTTAACTCGAGTTAAGCGTCTACACTGGGCCTTAACTCGAGTTAAGGTAACTCGAGTTAGCGTTCACTCGAGTTAGCTTAACTCGAGTTAAGGCCCCGTGTAGACGCTTAACTCGAGTTAGCAAATAGTACATAACTCCACGATAGGCGGCAACACTAGTACGATGTAGGTACACACGCACGCACGCACGCATGCACGCACGCACGCACGCACGTCTACGTGCACATGCACACGCGCGCACACACGCACGCACGCACGCACGCACGTGTACGTGCACACACACGGACGCACGCACGCGCGAATGTGTACCTGCACACGCGCGCACGCACGCACGTGTACGTGCACATGCACGCACGCACGCACGCGCGAATGTGTACCTGCACACGCGCGCACGCACGCACGTGTACGTGCACATGCACGCACGCACGCACGCGCGAATGTGTACCTGCACACGCGCGCACGCACGCACGTGTACGTGCACATGCACGCACGCACGCACGCGCGAACATGTATGTGCACACGCACGCACGAACGAACGAACGTGTACCTGCACACGCGCGCACGCACGCACGTGTACGTGCACACCAGTGTTGTA
>NW_014577734.1:58661-69606 GCF_000485595.1 Priapulus caudatus | reverse complement strand
GTGTAAAAAAAAAAAAACATGCACATGCACGCACGCACGCATGCCACGCACATGTAGCGTGCACACGGCCACGCACGTCACGCATGGCACCGCACGTCTGTACGTGACAACGCCGCACGTAACGTGCACACGCACACACGCACGCACACAGCGTACGCACGCACGCACGTATACGTGCCACACGCACGCACGCAGCACGCACGCCGCCACGCGCACGCACGCACGGCACGCCGCACACACGCACGATTTACATTACACAACGCAACGCATGCGCTAATAATAATTCGGTAAATTAATCGATATCGGGTGTCTGTCGTGTAAGACAGCCACATGATCGCTAACTCGAAGTTACACGCCTTAAACACGAGTTAGCTTAACTCGAGTTAAGGTTCGTCGTGTAGACGAGGCTATAGTGAAAATCCGTAATCTAGTTTGGGCAGAATGAAACTGGTGATCATGGGAATGCCTTGACAGATCAATGGATCTATTTATTATCTATCTTATTTTATTTAGCACCTGTCATGGCTCATATGTGTGCCAAATCTGCTGCTTTTATCACAATCTGAACGATCGACCTGATTTTTGGTGCTTAGATCTTGTACTAATCAGACCAATACCGGACAGACCAATACCTGAGAGAGGAGGAGATTGATTTTTGTGGACACTGCTGACCGCTGAGCAGTGACAGTCTCCTCAATGACTCGTTCGGCAAGCCGACCGCTGAGGCTCTCCAGTTTTGTCAGCTGATCGCGGAACTCTGCGCAACGATACGACACATAAAGGGTGATCAGGATGCGACATTGCCCTGGTGTCAGCTACGATAAACATGTGTGGTCATCATCACACGCTCCTGAACAATATGACACATGAAAGGTGATCGGGAGGCAACCTTGCCTTGGTGACAGCTACATGTGCGGTTATCACCGCACGCTCCTGCTAATTCCCCACAGATGCTCGTCTATCGATGCATACATGCACGCTGTCAATGTATCACAATAACTTTTTGAGACTTCATTCAGACACTATCCTTGAGCGAATTCTGGTCACTGACGTGTTACTCAATCGCTGAATATTCTGATTCATCGCCTGATCATGTTCAACATAACATATACGGTGCGAGAAAAATAAAATTAAGCTTAATCTAACCGATAATCATTACACTGTGTATATAAATTAGAGCTTCTATATAACAACAGATACGATATTAATACTATATTAATATACTATATCAATATACTATATTAATATTAATACTACGGATACTGCATCTATATACCTTGCAGGCATTCGTTGTTGTAGGTGAGAGCCTGACTGTAGTACAACAACGCTTTCTCCACGAGAAGCTCACAGCACTGCTCCTGTGTCTCCTTTATCATGCGAGGTCGTGTGACCGCACGTAGTCCCTTCTGTCTGTAGTATAGCTGCAGGCAATAAATCACATTACCTACATGGCACAGTACACTCACAGTTTATCCTACTAAATTGGAGCCGTTGCAGTTAGGCTAGTTAGAGCTATAGGATTAATTCGGTTTGGAATTAGGGTAATTTCAGGTTTAGGTTCTGGGCTGATCCAATCACATCACGATATACAGGTAACCTTCTTTTCAAATGACACCCGACACATTATCCTAATAAAGGCAGATTTTCAGGTTTCTATTGAGCTGCTCAGTGACCACCTTTTTAGCAAAAGTCGTCCACGAACAAGCCCCGCGTGCTTAGCAGGAGCTTACGTGAGTAGCAGTCAGCAGACTGTCCAGGTTTTTCCTCAACAGGTTGCGAATGAGGACGAGAAAATAGTTTCCATCTTCCTGCTGTTCCCCAAATACTTGGTACTTCCTGTCGTACTTGTTGCTCCGCCGCTGTGCTCTAAAATTTAGGTTTCACCTCTACTGCAAAAACTGTCGTTAAAACCCGAGAGATTGCCAAGTGACAGTCAAAAGCCTGCGATATCAATTCATAGCAGGACGCTTGGTAATCACGTGTTTGTAAACTGCAGAACCATACATTGGAAATTTGGAAACATTGAAAATCTATATCATCAAATTTTCAGCAGGAGACCTTACCATTCATGAGCTGAGTACCACGACTAGTTAACTCTATGTCCACGAAATCTTGCTAGGGCAAGTCTAGGTACTATCTACTGTCTAGGTGATCCATTCATTAGGGAAAACATCATTAAGAAGTATAAAGCCAGCTGCCAATTCTCAGAAATATCACAAATACTTATGATATCATAGGTCTAAGATGTTATAACTCTAAAATTAAGTGCTGTTTCCCACCAAAGAGAAGCAATGAAGTCTCCTGTCTGACCTCTCCTACTTACCGACCACTGTATGAGTTCTTCTCCATTTTGTAACTGCTCTGAATGGATGCTGGCTTCCCAAGCCTAGATGGCTGAGCGAGATTATGCTGCTTCTTCTAATGCACAGTAAGAAACGAAGGCGTCACATGAAAGTAAATTAGGATAGCGATGAATAAACTAGAACTAAAAACGTCGGAGGACGTTGATCGTGCGATCGCACCTCGATGAAAAAAAAACAAGTTAGAAAATGCTTAATTTCTTTACTAGACATTGATAAGTGGTGACTGATCACACCAACCTTCTCTGGTGTGGATGCAGGACGGCTGTTGGACGTAGTGCTTGTAGGAGGAAGCCACGACTGGATGGCAAGCATCACCTTCATGGTTCCCCCAAAAGTGTGAATTTTTATCAAGGACAATATATTCAATGACATATATGTGACATATCAACTATGTTAGTAAACAATGACGTGTGAATTTTGGATTACAATTAACATTTTCTAGATTGAAGACTTATGTTAATTTGAAAAGGTGAGTCAGGTAACCAGCAATGAAGGTTTTTTTTAGCTTTTTCTTTTAGATAAAAAAATGCAAGGACAATAGACATAATATAAGGACTTGGACCTATTTTTAAAGACATTTAAGAACGAAACGAAAAATAAAGGACTTTCAAGGACGATGGACAAAATTCAACGGCTTTCAAGAGCTGTGGGAATTCTGACCTTGCTCTTCTGGAACCCAACCTGCTCCTCCCTCTCTCCGAATGACGGGATCCTGCACACACACAAAAACATGGCGTTTTCCTATCACATTTTCTGACAAATTCGTTAGTCAACACCTTCAGTGTAGGTGACCATCAATCTTCAATAAAGTTGACTGACACCAGGCAGGCACCAACCACACTGAATCAGTATAACCAGTTGATGCACACATGGCTATAGGGCTAGTGTATGCACATAACCTATATGCTGTGAGCCTGTGCCATCATAATGTAACCTGTAACTACTAAACAATTTTGTATTAGACAAAATTACAACGCATTACAAACGCTTTGAACATACATGTACAAGAGTTCATATTGATGATTTTTACATAGATAATGTGGACGCACCTTGTAAGTTCCTGTATAACTGCGATTGATGGGTCTTCAATGGCCAAAATTCTCTTAGTGCCTTGGTACTGCTCAGTGGCCTGTTATATAGAATATCGAAGAAACGTCTGACAATGTGCAATTTTTTGATACATATGTAACCTAAGCTAACACAGAACTTCTTATCGATCGAAGGAACAAGGTTTGAAGCAGTATTGCGTAAAGTGGAGGCTTGGTCCCATACAGGACACAGATCGACACACGTGGATTTAATGAGGTTACCACCTGATGCTATTGAGATATAATTATACTTGCGTTTTTGAGACGAATTAGTGAATTTAAACTAAATAAAGGCCTGAAATTGTAGACTAGATCAAGACAAGGGAGTTGGGGGGGGGGGAAGTGAGAGAGGGTGAGAGGATTCAAGACAAGAGAGTGGGAGAGAGAGTGAGAAAGGGTGAGAGGGATCAAGACAAGAGTGGGAGAGATAGTGAGAGAGGGTGAGAGGGATCAAGACAAGAGTGGGGGAGATAGTGAGAGAGAGTGAGAGGGATCAAGACAAAGGAGTGGGGGAGAGAGTGAGAGAAGGTGTGAGGATTCAAGACAAGGGAGTTGGGGGGAGAGTGAGAGAGGGTGAGAGGGATCAAGACAAGAGTGGGGGAAATAGTGAGAGAAGGTGAGAGGAAACAAGACAAGAGAGTGGGGGAAAGAGTGAGAGAAGGTGAGAGGAAACAAGACAAGAGAGTAGGGAAAAGAGTGAGAGAGGGTGGGAGAGATCAAGACAAGAGAGTGGGAGAGAGTGAGAGAGGGTGAGAGGGATCAAGACAAGAGAGTGGGGGAGAGAGTGAGAGAGGGTGAGAGGATTCAAGACAAGAGAGTGGGGAAAAGAGTGAGAGAGGGTGAGAGGGGTCGAGACAAGAGAAAGTGAGAGAGGGTGAGAGGAATCAAGACAAAAGAGGGCGCCACTCACATGAGGTTCTGGCTCCTGTACAGCGGGCATCGCTGTCAACGTCGACTGGCTAGCGCACTCACATGATGCCTCTTGTTTGCAGTTGAGAAACTCACATCGAGTCGTGCACATTGCCACCGCTGCTGGTAAATCCACATCTAGCAGCTCTCTCCCTAGTGGCTGGACACGTAACAACACGATTCAATATGATTATTGCTATTGTTATTCTTAGTACTACTGTTATTCTCACTCTCACTCTCACTCTCATTCTCACTCTAACTCTCATTCTCATTCTCATTCTCCTCTCACTCTCATTCTCATTCTCACTCTCATTCTCATTCTCATTCTCATTATTATTACTACTGCTATTATCAGAAGTAAAGTGAGTAGAGGGGACGAGTACCTCATCACCACTCAGCTTGCTCGTTAGTTCCTCGATGACAGCGATGAGACGAGCAGCCTGGCTGTTGCTGCTCGCCACCTCAGACTTGATGCCGATCTGGGTGGTGGTAAGCAGCTTCGCGGTGGCTTCCACAAACACCAAGTCAGCCATGTGGTTCTTCAGCCTACAGAACACACACACACACGCGTTGTTGATTGAATCGCGTATGAACATACACGTGTGTACACACGTTAGTAGGTCTCATGCGTGTGTCGTTACGAGGCGAAGACGCATGTGTACGTTGCAGACGACCGTAAACGACCCGAGTGATTGACAGGTGGCTCTAGCTAATCAGTATTGCGATGAGGGCGTTCTAAAAACATTACTTAGTAATAAAGTGGACAATTCAGCAGGCAAACGCAAATTCAGCAATTAAAAACTACTCGGGCTGTATATGTTTTGTGCATGCAAGCAGGTCATTCACTAAATAACAAACAACGGAGCCCAACACAATACCAGAAAAAAAACGGCCGACTCAATCGCAGCACCGGGCACACTAGGCGATTGTAGCTGCGCGACTCAAATAATTATCAAACATGTTTGATTCGGGCGACTCAGCCGGCCGGTTCAAAAATCGACCGTGACTGGGACCGCGACACTGGACACACTAGGCTGGCCAGCCGGCTTGATCGCATAAAAAATTGCCTAGTGTGTCCATCCCTTAAGAAAAGTCAAAGTTTGAGAAAGGCAGCAAGAGCGTTGATTTTAACGGGAGACGCATCCGGAAGAGTTTCAAAAATAGCCGATTTTCAAAATTTCGGAGTTGAACATTTCCATTTGTGATAAATTTTCCTGGGGCCCAACAAGATGCTCACTTGTCGACGAATTCAGCGATGGCGGCTCTCGATTTTGTGTCTTGGGCATTTTGCACATCCTCAAGGTCACCACAGAGGGCATTCTCAGCAGTGTTTAGCTGATGTGAGACCTTCTCAAGTCGTGTTCTGATGACGTCTGTCTCCTCCGTACAATAGTTACCGCCCTCACTAAACAGCCTGCATTACAGAAGAGAAACACAAGAACATTGCTTACTGGCAGAAGACACGGTGCACAGCAGTTACTACCTTGACTAAACACTTCAGTGATACCATAGGCACATGAAAACATTTATTATTGAAAAAGGAAACATCTGGATATTGTAGTAGTTATTGCTTTTACTATTATTATACAGCCTAGGTGCCAAAATAGAAAGACAAAGACATTCCTTGCCAAGGCAAGGAAGAATAGTCATCATGCAGTGAAAAGATTAAAAAAAATTATTATGCAAAATGTACAAGCATGGAACAGAAAATGTGCTTAAACACACAATTGATGAACAAGCATACCTTATGTTATTGAGGAATTCTGCACTGGATCTGTGAAGTTTGCCTAAACTTGCCTCTATATCTTGCCTATAGTGCATAAGTTCTTGTCTGACCAAATCCATGTGACTTCTCATGTCTTCCTTCACAAGTTCCTGCACTTGCAGTAGTCTGTATTGTGCATGAAACAGACCATCAGAAAATACATAGCCACGTACATTACCATCGCACTGCAAACAAACGTGACAGTCTTATAGTGATGTGCAAAGTGTCTATGTCTCCCTAGGTACAAAACCTGGAGAGTTTCTGGAGTACATTGCGTTATGGCTAGGGCTCAGTTACAGCCAAGGTCAAGGTTAGGGACAGAATTAGGGTTAGGGTTGGGTTGCGATTAAATAAAACCCAGGAAATCGCAGACTATTTCAGCCTTAGTGATGTGCACTGCCTCATTAATAACCAACGACGTCTAAATTCCCAAATAATAATGACGACCATTAACAGCGATAACACAATTAATAATGATAACGCGACTAACAGTGCGCGAAAGACTGAAAACAAGAAATTCCTGACTCACTCGTCGGATTTCGCGGCTGCTGCCACGGTCTTGCCCTTCTCTGCGACCTTCAGCTTGAAGGCTAGCATCGCGTCGTCCAGGCTGCTGGTCGTAACCGCTAGCCCCTGCCTCACCTCAGCCAGTGCGGCCAGCACGCCTCTACAGTGTGTGCTCACTCTGTCACCGTGAGTGTGTAGCTCAGCTATAGTGAGATAGAGTAATTACACTTATCAGAGTACGGGTCAGAAAAATGGTGCCTCTTAAGTCTTCTGAATTTATGTAATACACTGAAGTGATTCACGCAACAGCTTAAATTGACATTGCGCGTATGTTAATTTTCACAATACTGTGTAAAGATTATTCCTTGTTCTACATTAACATTCAGTACAATAGTAATTAAAAGGAAATTTATTATTTAAAGTGAGAATATTTGATTTCGTCAATACAGAGAGAAACCGACCGTTGCTCTGCTACAATTATTAGCCTTTGCAAAATTTTTGCTCTTTGTAATTTCAGTCTCGCAAATTCATATAAGAAATCATTCTCTTGGTCAGCGTAAACACGTTTTGGGTTTCCTACCCAAACGAACTTGGTAGATGTCTTGTTCGATACGACCCTTCCTAGCATCATGCAGCTGCAGCTTCAAATTCAGATCAGCGTCACACTGTTCTAATCTAACTGAAACAAACTGTGTGCAGCAGGAACTATAAGATTATATAAGAACTATATCTGATCCTCTGGCACTAAAAAGGTGCAGACCGAATGACAGGGACATTCACGATTGCTCTCGTGTGCAGCCCAACTGTGCAGATTAAGTGTGCATCCAATGTGTGTAGCCAAGGTGTGCAATGTAAGTGTGCAGCCTACAAGTGCAGTCTACATAAACAGTCAACCTGCTAAGCCTACCAGTGCAGCCTTCTGCACATGTTAAATTTGCAATAATAGTGTGCAGACGGTGCAGTCAACATGAGCAACCGAACTATACAGGCTACATGTGCAGTCTGCTTGTGTACCTCAAGTATTCAGCCTACGCTATGCAGGCTACGTTTGCCACCCATGTGTGCAGTGTACAATACACATGCAGTCAAGCAGTGCATCTTACCTCGGCAGCCTGGTGCAGCGTTTCGTCTCTCCACGTCTCTGTGTGATCCAGGAAGCCAAATCTGATCTGCTCTGTTGTGCTCTCTGCTTCCCCGTCGCCGATTGCAATGTCAACTATGTCCTCTGGCACGGATGGCTTAGGCTCTGTGTGGGAAAAACGCTCACTGTCAGAGCCAAACATACACAACACCATGTCCCCCGGTGAAAACAGCTGATGCTGCAGGGGCAACACACTCACCACTAGAGCCACACAAACACATCATGACAGCTAGCTATATATATGCAATGTAAACCATACCCTGTTCAAGGTGCTCTTATGTCGATTTCTATGTAGAAAACACACTTCCCATACAGCAAAATTGAAACAGAGAAAGACAAAGATTAGAGACACAGATGTAGCAGTATTATTATGCAAATAAATAGATATTATGTAACTTTAGTGCAAAACAGGGTCACTGATAGAACCTTGATGTCAAACAGACCCTTTCGAAATAGCACTGAAACCAAACATTGGGCACAAAAAGTGTAACCGAGAACTTTTCTATGCTTACATCTACCGCGTTAACAACTGCATTATCAAATATAATGTTTGATGCCTCTGCAAGCCTACTGACATCTGCCAGTCTCTGGGGAGAGCTGACAACGTCCTGAACCTTGTCCTGGCCTGCCCAGATACTTCAACACATACGAGAGCACAAGTTTTAGGACCTGACCTGTTATGGGGTCATCTTCGTTGTAAGCCATTTCATCGAGCTGCTCCATAGAGACCACTGCAGCTTCATTGCTGGCCAGGCGATGGAAGACAGTGCCTCTAGACGTGACAATGGTCTCACGGGCAGACACCTCCTGCACACCATCTACGTCCTTAATACAGAATACAATGACAAGTTGTTAGTAACACATCATGAAGATAATATGCAGTCTTTTTGTAACTTTTCTCATATCCATTTCATTTATAATTTGTTATAATACTTATTGTTTTGCACATTTACTGAGTTTAGTGCACATTTAAAACTAGCTCTAGTAACTAAAGCCCGCGTACGGTTGCCGCTGGCAGCGGCAACCGTACGCGGGCTATAGTTACTAGAGCTAATTTAAAACAAGATTTTTCATAATAATAATAATTATTGTTGTTTATTATTATTATTATTATTATTAGTAGTATATTATTATTACTATAGTCATTATAATTCAACATTGTACATATATAATACAGTCAATTCTAACATGCCTGACAGTGAAGTGTTTAATAGATACACGGAGCATGAAATTTCACAAGAATGACGTCACTCAATTTTTTCATTAGCAGTTAGCTGTTGACCGGTTAACGGCATTCTTTGCCGATTGATTCTTTCTCATTGCACGAACCTGTAATTCTTCCTCCTTAACTACAGAAAAGTAGCTATAGATGGCGCTCTCATAGTGGACCACGTCACCATCTATGTCACGCGGGTGCCTCTTGATCAGATGCACCTTCCTGTAGCTCATCTTTTTGTGCCTGCACGCAAACAACACACGTGATCTCTTTCACCAATGGTTTAGTCAATCAAACTTTTAATGGCCAGCAATTTACCTATCCGCCTTAACGAAATAATCTTCTTCTTTGATACTGTGGTTAGGTTGGTTAACCAAAGTTAGCTTTTACGTTGTGCACACCAAAATGTTTCTCTAGTGGCATGTCATTATTAATAATTGTTTTTAGAAACTCCTATTGTAACGCTGATTGGTTAGAGCCACCTGTCAATCAAATTACCCAAGGCAGATAGGTGAGTTGGGATATTATAGAACCACGTACTCTTCTCGGATGCTGTCAAGGAGTTGTGTAGCTACTTTCAGCTGCTGGTTGAGATCAGCCTCACCACTCGACTGCCTTAGCTTGTCCAAAACTATATCCAATTCCTGCTCGCCTACCTACAGAACAAAATATACAGACCTACAGAACAATATAAATATACAGACACTACAGCTGCAAGAACTTCCATATGGAACACAAGTAGGCACCACTATGAGACACAAGTAGGCACCACTGTGGCACACAAGTAGGCCCCACTGTGGCCACAAGTAGGCACCACTGTGGCACACAAGTAGGCACCACTGTGGCACACAAGTAGGCACCACTGTGGCACACAAGTAGGCACCACTGTGGCACACAAGTAGGCCTCGCTGTGGCACACAGGAGGGGGAGAGAGAAGGTAGAGAGGTAGAGGAGGTGCAAGTGGTGGTTGAGGGAGTGAGGAAGAGGGGAGGGGAGAATGTGATAGAGGAGAGAGGAGACGGTAAGGCACCCTCCTCTACCCCCCTCCTCCAGCTCCCCCCCTCCATCCTCCTCCTCCTCCTCCTCCTCCCCACTTCTCCCACCTTTTCGCCCTCCTCCTCCTCCTCTCCTCCTCCTCCACTCCTTTCTGCTTCTCTCGCCTCCTCTCTTCCTCTCCTCCTCCTCCCCACACTTCTTCCTCCTCCTCCCTCACCTGGCCTCGACTCTCCCTTCTCCACCTCCTCCACCTCCATCCTTCTCCCTCCTCCCCCTCTTCTCCACCACTTTCCCCACGTTTCTCCTCTCCTCCTCGCTCCTCCTCCTCCTCCTGCATCCACCTTTCTCCCCCCTCCTCCTCCTCATTTACGCACGTCCTCCTCCTTCCTCCACCTCTGCGCCCGTCCTCCTCCTCCTCCCATTCTCCCCCTCCTCCTCCTCCACCTTCTCCCCTCCTCTCCTCTGCCACCTCTCCCCATCCTCCTCTCCGCCTCCTCCTCCTCACCTCCTCTCCTGCCTCCTATCCACCTTTTCCCCCTCCTCCTCCTCCTCCTCCTCCCTCCTCCTCCCCCTTTGCCCCCTCCTCCTGCCTCTGTCCACCTTCTCCCCATCCTCCTGCTCGCCTCCTCCTCCTCAGCTCCTCTCCTCCTCCTCATCCCTTTCCCCCTCTCTCTCCTCACTCTCCTTCCCCCCTTTGCCCCTCCTCGTCCTCTGCCGCCTCTCCCCCTCCCTGCCTCCTCCCCTCCTCCTCTCCTCCTCCACCTCATCTTCTCCTCCTCCTCCACTCCACCTCCCTCTCCTCCTCTCCTCCTCCTCTCCTCCTCGTCCTCGACCTCCTCCTGTATCTTATTCAAGCAATGAATAATAAATAAAAGTGATACATGTCCGGGGGGTAAATGTCCGCCGGGGTTCATTGATCCGGGGGGTATTGTCCGGAGGTGACTAGCACGGGGGTAATGT
>NW_014577734.1:50637-56264 GCF_000485595.1 Priapulus caudatus | reverse complement strand
CCGGGAGGTAATTGTCCGGGGGTAATTGTCCGGGGGGTGATTGACCGGGGGTATTTGTCCTAGAACCAATTTTACGAGCCCCGATTTAATGCGAATTCGGATATAACGCGATGAGTCATTGCACCCCTTTTTTTAGCCCTTATATAGCTACATATATATAACCCCGATTTAGTGCGACCCCGCCTTTTTCGCGATGACATTTTATGGACCCCAACCATCGCGTTATAATGGGGCTACACTGTACTCTATTCTAAGACATAGCTCTAGAGTCTAGCCTATTCTATTCTATTCTATTCTAAGAGAGACTCTATTCTATAAGATTCTAACTTCGCAATATTCTAGGTGCTATTCAGCATGATGCTTGGGATGTTAGCACACACTAGCTAGTTAGCTGGTCTGCTGGTTAGATGAAAGAGTTAAAGTGCTGAAAATAAATCTGGAGATTAAGGTCCATATATCTAAGGATCCAGACCCTGCTGGTTGGATCTAGACAATATATTCTGCTGCGACATTTCTTTTCATTGGTATTTGTTATCCTACATTGGATGGATTACCCTTAGCTTGGAACACTGTGACTGGGTGAGCTGTGGGCTTCTTGTGTGTAGATTTAATAAGCTCTAAACTCGTATCAACAAGGAGTATAGAAGTTGGTGATGATTGTCTGTCAGGCGTGTTATTGGTGTTGTAGTTTGTTTGTCATGTAATGCCAAAATACAATTTACCTATTTTCTGTGTAACTGTATATGACATTATCAGCACGAGCATTCACGAGCATTTTCTATTGTTACACAGGTAAAAAGTCTTTCTCACCTGTTCTTTGACAAGGAGTTTGGCCTCTGTATCGGTGCAGCACCCACAGCTTATGAGGTCATGAAGCAGTCTGTCCACTCGATCAAGGCAGCTCTTACACACGGCTTCGTATATCCCGTGTAGCGTCTCTAGATTCCTGTAAAAGAAAGAGGAAAACTTCACACACCGGCCTCGAATAGAAACGTGTGCCCCTACAATTCTACTATTTTGTTTTAGACCTAGATTGCATTGGTGAAGGGGTAGAATAGTTAAAACTGAAAACTCCTTTAGTTATTTTAAATTCCAAGGAGTTTCTTAGAGTGAACAGAGTTGTTGAAAAGAGATTCGAACAATCAAAATACGTTGAAGTCATGAGAGGATAAGCGGGCAAAAGAAACTTTTTTTTCAAAGCATAAAGCGATTAAACTCTCACAACAGAGTCATTTCATGTGACGTAAGCACACATTCTCATGAGTGTATTCTCTCAGTGTAGACTTCTTCCTAAAAAAGAATATTAATTCCTAGCTGAAAACCAACCTCTGCACAGCCAGCTGAAAGTCATCTGAAATGTCCTTGAGAGTATCGCAGAGCTGCACCGCGTGCATTTGACAGGCGGCCGGCGGTTGTAGCTGACCAATAGCCTGAACCACCTCTCGCCTCCTGTCTGCCAGAGCGGTCAGTTCCATGGCCATGTCCAGCAAGGCGTCCGTGACGGCTGCCGGCTTGGTCACATCATCCGTCTGCATAAACTGGCTGCAATGAGTAATAAATGAGCATTCGTACACCAGATGGCGTGTAAACTGCCTTACGGGCATATTTCATACTCGTTACCAACAGTTATAGCTTAGAGTTTGATTAGTTTTAGGGTTAGGAACTATATGGTTCGGGTTGCAGTAAGGTTAGGGTTACGGATTATTATAACCAGGAGTTTAAGTATTCTTCATAGGCAGCTGTTATGAGAGTATATTCTACCCCAGTCACCTGTTTTTGTTTTATATCACATCGCAAGAGCATACAATATTGACCGGATGTATGATGAACTTATGAGAACTCTATTCGGTTTTATACTAATACATTCTTTTGTAATAAGTATTTATGACTCACCTGAACACCTGCACCACATCCTGAATCTCCTGTGCCTGCCAGCGTTCCAGCGCCAGCTTCCATGAATTGTGATCGCTCCTCTCCAGCTCAGCTTCACTTGTCACCAGCATCAGGTTCAGATCGGCGAATGTGCGTCGCTGGCGCAGCAGCTGTGTGTTCGCGGTCTAACGGGGCAGCAAGCAACATGATGCCATATTAAGTGGCTTGTAAGATGCTTTGTTGCATTAGATGCAACCAAAATTTGGAAGGCAAGCTAAAGATGTATAAGATGCTCCGATGCATTAGATGCAACGAAAACTTGGAAGGGAAGCTAAAGATGTATAAGATGCTCCGATGCATTAGATGCAACCAAAACTTGGAAGGGAAGCTAAAGATGTATAAGATGCTCCAATGCATTAGATGCAACCAAAATTTGGAAGGGAAGCTAAAGATGTATAAGATGCTTCGTTGCATTAGAAGCAACCAAAATTTGGAAGGAATGCTAAAAATGTACAAGATGCTTCGTTGCATTAGATGCTACCCAAATTTGGAAGGTAATAAGCTAAAAAAATGTGTGACTGCATAATAGGACTCACAATCCTATGTATATTCTCGCCATAATTGTTTAAAAAATATTTAACACGTCAAACTTCCCACATTTCACAATCCCCACTATCAGCACTAGTTAGTGTTTAAAGCAGACTATTCTGTTGAGGTGTATAATATTCCATACCACAGCTAAAAAATCTTACGTATAATAATGTCCACTACACCGAGCGTCAGCTTATCCGATGCAAGGTGATTTTTGGAGACATTTTTTTAGAATAAATGTGCATTCATTGAGGTGCAAAATATGGCAAGTGTAACCATGGCCCTGTCTAACCCAGTACTTGCATAAGCCACCGTGCACTAGGATGCTATAAAATAATGAAATATTACTTACAGAGACACATACGTATGATATACATGTACGTGTATAGATGCCTACCTGAGCCTCTCTATCCATGAACCAGTGTAGTTGGTTGGGCATCAGGTGTGAAATAACATGTAGCTCACTGTAGCTTGTCTTCAGAATTGCTCTTACCTCAAGATAAAAAGACCAGGAACATTACCAAATGAAATCAATTTCGTGGTTTTTAGTAAAAACTTTTGTAATAGGTGCAGTACAGATATGTCGCGATCGTTCATGTGAATGTACCCGAGTCGTATGGTGGGATTCCATAGCAGTGAGAGCCTCATCAAGGTTATCCACCCACTTCCTTCTCTCTGTGAATTCAGCAGCTATCTCCTCCCAAACATGTTCTAATTGATTACGATTCCAAGACTAGAAACAAACCACAAACAGAAATGTTATATATAGACTAGCAGTGCTATTTTTCAGTGATGTGTGCATCTCCAAAAGTCAACAATTAAACAGTCAACAATGACATATCATCTATAATATATATAAATACATATATACATATTATTGTCACCTTTTCCTCTTGTAAACCACTTGACAGCTGCTGGACATGGCCAAGGTTGTCCATTAGTCGTGACGATAGCTGCTTGCACTGGGAATCCACTACAGATGCAAACTCCTAAACCCAAAAATCGCTCATTATTCTCATAGGAAATTTAATCAAAAACAGCTCTCTAATTTTTTATATAGTGTTTTATAGCTGTATAGCTCTTCATAAAAAAGATGGTATATTATTTTAGTAATAGGTATTATACATTTTAAAGGAGCGCAAGCGACAGAAGCGCAAGAACAGATCAAGAGAGAATTTCTGTATACCATAGTATCACTAGGGTTAATAGAAGATGAAAATTCTTGGGTTGACAGGATACATAGCAGGTGTACCTACCATCCACAGCTGATTGAGACCTGCCCTCATATTTCTAACAGCATTATCATGTTTTATTTTTCTTACTGCTTCCACCCGTTCAATGATATCTGAACACTTCACATTTTCAGCTGCAAAACAGTTCATATATTAATTACAACATGTTGAAAATTGTCAAGATTATCACACTATAACCAGTAACAATAACAACAATGCAAGCCACAAAATGAACTTTGCAAGCATTTATTTCAATAGGGCATAAATCCAGATGAGTTTACAAAACCCTAACGCCTGGTTAGCATTGCCTTTACCATTACAGCAGCCAAAATATTACAATTTCTCTCATTTCCACTTTACCAGCAGTATTTGTGTCCAGCAGTGCTTTCACTTCCTCTATCTCAACCATAACATCTGCATCCATGGCCGAAAACTTAGGTGGACCTAGGTTCCACTAAATCATGTGCAGGGTCAATGGGCGAAGATGTGGCACCGAGGCATACTGCACTGCCTACAACCAATTAAGTACAACACTCACTGATAAAATCACAAAGTAGAACCAATATTATACTTCATAAAAATGAATATACCTAGTAGTAGTTATTGCAATTCAAGAAACGAACAATACAAATTACAATTCCACACAGTCAAAGGTTCCACCAGAAAGTAGTAAATTACAACATGAAGGAGTTGAAACAGCATAAATTTACAATAGTAGAATATAGTTAGAAAGTAATTAGAAGTAATTCTAAATCAATGGAAACAGTCACTTTGGGTGCTGTGTATGGGCTGCGCATTTTTGTTCTAATGATCTAATCCTCACAACCTCATAGTCATATAAAGATTAGTCTTCGGGATCAATGGGACTATATATATTGTAGACGGAGAGTCAAAGTTGATCAAATAGTCATATCAAAAGCTACAATTTTGCAATTAACCAAAGAGGAAGGAAGAGAATTCGACTATGGGATGACAAAAACAAAGAAGCTAAACAGTAAACTTAAACTTAAAGGAATCCTTCAAAGAAGTTACATGTCAAAATCAATGCATGATCACGCTCGAATGAGTGCTGCAAACGCATATGCTACAAACAGGCAAGAAGGAATGCCAATAGAGGTCAATATAACTTCGGAACTATCATGATAGTTTTTGGATACCAGCTTAGTACCTAGTCAGGACAGTGACAGCTGTGTCAGTAGTCTATCGTGATAGTTTTTGTTTACCTAAGCAGCGAAGGTGATAAACGGGTCACGGGGTCCGATCCTATAGTATAGGTTATATTTTACACCTTGAATTAGGTTAGCACTTATGCGAACTATAATACAGGGGTCCCAAATGTAGTGAGATTCGAGAAACGAGAATGTAACTTCAAACTTGTCGCTAGGTGTCACGCAGTCTACGTACACGGCCCTAGGGTGACCGCACACCAAATTATTGTGACAATGCCATTGCCAATGCCAATTAATGCTGAGAGGGTCTATGTCCCCCAGGGTACTATCGGAGGGTACCCTGGGTACGGTTCGATATATCGGAACGTATCCTTGTAGTTGTACTATCTAATAATATGGCTCATAGGGTCTATGTCCCCCAGGGTACTATCGGAGGGTACCCTGGGTACGGTTCGATATATCGGAACGTATCCTTGTAGTTGTACTATCTAATAATATGGCTCATAAGGTCTATGTCCCCCAGGGTACTATCGGAGGGTACCCTGGGTACGGTTCGATATATCGGAACGTATCCTTGTAGTTGTACTATCTAATAATATGGCTCATAAGGTCTATGTCCCCCAGGGTACTATCGGAGGGTACCCTGGGTACGGTTCGATATATCGGAACGTATCCTTGTAGTTGTACTATCTAATAATATGGCTCATAAGGTCTATGTCCCCCAGGGTACTATCGGAGGGTACCCTGGGTACGGTTCGATATA
>NW_014577734.1:28616-50627 GCF_000485595.1 Priapulus caudatus | reverse complement strand
TGCCGGACCATATAGCTTAATTGGCTACTCCACTATAAGGAGTCTAGCCTCTAGGAAGTCGCCTATAGCGCCTACTCCCTAACCCTAACCCTAACCATATCAGATATATTGAGATAGTTACCATGCAGGGTACCACCAGGTGGTGTTCTCTATCCTTGAACCGAAAGTTGAAGCGTTTCGACTGTTAACACACGCCGCCGCCATTGCGCGCACACTGACACATAAATATATACCGGTAGTGTACGTGTTATATATATATTTTCATGTGTTATGTGTTATGTGTTATGTATTATATAAATATTATTATTATATATATACATATTATTTATGTGTCAGTGTGCGGGCAATGGCGGCGGCGTATGTTTACAGTTGAAACGCTTCAAGTGCCTGTGCCTGTGGCTGTGGTAGTGAAGCTGTTCTAACTGTATTACAGATATGAAGTTAATGTCCCATTGACTAGTTAGCCGCAGAGTATTATGGTAATTAGCATTGTTGTTGTGCTTTGTACTTACTCGTCACTCGTGTATTTTCGTACCTTGATGCAATAAATCGTGTGTATCGAAAGTAAAATAAGGTGTTGAAGTCGGGTTTCTACGGACGCCGTTTGCGAGGCTCGACGTAAGCGCTAAATATATCTAACGGCGACATAGCGAACTAACCACAAAATTTATATTCGCACGTGCCTAGTATTCGCACAGGAAAATACGATACTATTGATAAACGACCACAAAACACACGAAACGATGCCATATCATAACATACCATCGAACCCAGTATCGTATTAAAGGATAGCATTTGTAATCGCGCGTGCCCGATATTTATCAAACCTACTCAGGAGTATATTGTGAAAAGGAAAAGGAAGAAGTGGGGAGGAGCGGGGTAGCTATAGAGCATACAGAAGAGGAGAGAAAAGCAATGGGTGAGACTTGTGAAGGAAGCCGATGGAACGGGTAAAGTGAATGATGAGGGAGAGTTCCAGAAAGTACAAGGGATATGGATATAAGAGTTGCCATGTTTCTCCAATCCTCGTCTACTCTCTATGTTCGCGTATTCCAAACAGCTGCAAACATTTCGTTATTAATATCAGGAGTAGATAATAGGGAACCCTAGCTATTATCTACTCCTGTTAATATGAAAATTCAACAGAATTCTGTTGAGTTTTTATATTTAAAATAGACAGCGCATGCTCCCGAGTAATTTGTTATGAAAACGTTCTGCCGCAGTGATTGACTTTATCATTACCAAAATGTCCACGCTCAATCTTCCCAAATTTCCTTTGGTGTATGATGATAGCATCTAGAGAGTCAGGTAAATTGGCCCCTGAGTCGTTCCTATAATCTAATGATAGTAAGGCAGCACGACTTGCATTTATGACCAAAGCTTTTATTGTAAATGTACTTTATATGTCAAGTAATTCTACAGAAACATCGTTTAAATTCTTCTCTACAACTCACATTATTACCGCACGAACGCCTCGATCTGAGCATAAAATACAGGTAGGGGCCTACATTCAAAATAGAAAACGCAAGAGCCAGGGCCGTAGCCTGCGGGGGGGGGGGCAAGGGGGGCAGCTGCCCCTACTAGATTTTGGAGCAAAATTAAAAAAATAAATTTCTACTAAAAGAATTGTCGTAGTCAGAATGAAGGCTGTACATGTACTCAAAAGTGCCTCAAATGCCATCTCCTGCGATCTACATTTTCAAAATTTTCTGTGGAAGGACCCCCAGACCCCCACCTGTTTGTCAAAACTAGACTGAGAATTAAGGGAGATTGAAGAGGAAAAGTATGGTAGAAAGCGAAGCAGGGGTCAGGTAAATGAGGAGGAGGATGAGGTAAAGGAAGAGGATGCATGAGGAGGAGGGGAGGAGGAGGAGGAGGAGGAGGAGGAGGAGGAGGAGGAGGGGAAGATAGGTCCTGGCGGTAGATACACAGAGTGAAGGGGGACTTAATTAGTTATTATTTAGTTACATATCTAGTTATAATCCGTCCAGTTTTCCCAATTTCCCTATATTCCATTTGTGCTCACGCATGCCCACTATAAACAACCAGTAATTCGTTATTCTGTTAAGATTCCCTTTTGCGCGCATGCAAGCGAAGGAAAAGAAAACGAAGTACAGGGAGAGATAGAGCACGCGCGCATGCACACGTAAACACACACAAACACGCACACACACGCGCACACACACACACACACACACACACACACACACCACGCAAGCACGCATCGCACGTACCGCCACGCACGCACCGCACCGGCACGCACCCACGCACCTACACAAACACACACAACACCACAACACACACAACACATGCACACGTATGTAAGGGATCGAATACTACTATACACTATGCGTATGCAATGAATTATATTTTGTGTACTGAGGCCCGCACGGTCAGTTGTCCGCGTAGCTTCTGCGACATTTTTCTTTATAACAATGTCAATATCAATGTTCTGCGTGTGTTATATACTGCCAATACTATATACTATAAGCATCAAGTAAAATTCTACTAAGATGGTAAACAGCGCTACCGATCTCAAATATAACTAGACAGAGGGCACTCACGGAGAGGGCACACACACACACACACACACACGACACCACACACACACACACACACACACCACAGCGGAGGCATAAGTCGAGACGACGCGGACAGGCGGAGGCGGGGGAGCGCGAGGACAGGGGACATCACACACGACGACACACCACAACACCACCACGCAGAGCCATTACGGGGGAGCCGCCGGGGGCATATCTCCTGTGTGCGAGGACGTGCGGGGGGGGCTCGCGGAGGTAATAACACAAATTTCAGAACAGATGTTGAATGGCATAGTTATGGCATAATAATATGTTAAATCCAAATTGAAAGGGTGAGAATATATCACAGTTCACTAGAAACTCGTAAAGTCTATTGTATATTAACCCTTTTCTAAAATATTTGAAAAATTAATATACAATAGACTTTACGAGTTTCTAGTGAACTGTGATATATTCTCACCCTTTCAATTTGGATTTCAAAAGAACCATTTAACGGCACTGGCAATATCAGAATTATACGATACTCTCCTAAAATCCAATGACGAAGGAAAACTCTCGTGTGGAATATTTCTTGACTTGTCAAAGGCCTTTGACACTGTTAAGCATGATATACTGCTCTCTAAGCTGGAGCACTATGGTGTAAGAGGAACAACTCTAGGTCTGTTTATTAGCTATCTTTCAAATCGAAAACAGTATGTATCTATCAATGATTCATGTTCACATCTTCTCGGCGTCTCATGTGGTGTACCTGAGGGATATACTTTGGGTCCCCTGCTTTTTCTAATATATGTAAATGACCCAGAGCCTCAAATTTCAGTTCTCGTCTATTTGCTGACGATACTAATATATTTATCACAAGTTCGAATATAATAGACCATGAAACTAAGGTAAATCGTGAAATTAAACATGTCAAGAACTGGCTGGATGCTAATAGATTGTCTCTTAATAATAAAAAACGAAATATATGATTATTGGTAATAAAAAGACTAATTATGATACTTTTGAGATTTATATTGATAACTACAAGCTCCAACGTGGTAATATTATAATATATTTGGGTGAACACTTCGACTGTAAACTAAAGTGGGACTTTCACGTCAAATTTATCAGCACCAAGTTAGCTAATAAATCTGCTAGAATTATATATAAACTTAGGCACTATGTTAATGTTAACACACTTAAAATGATTTATTTCTCTCTGGTGTACCCTTACCTCCTAGGGGGCCCTATATGCTATATTAAGCTGGGGGTCAGCAACTTCAACCACCTTACAGCCAATCAATAAAGTACTTAACTCAATTATCAAATACATGCGCTTTGCTGGAATGAGAGATCACGTGACACCCTATTTCTTCAAACTTGGTCTTCTAAAACGTTTTGACATTAATGAACTTGAGCTAGCTAAATTCATGTATAAGTATACCCACAGTGAGCTACCAGATCTATTTCGTAACTACTTCATCAAAATCTCTTATGTACACTCACACTTCACCAGACTTGCAACATCAATTTCGTATCACCTACCAATCATTAAAGTTCGTAGGTGTTAAACTGTGGAGCGACATACCTGTATATATGAAAGGTTTACCCTTCCCAAAATTCAAATACTTTTTTAGAAATAGCTTAATTATTACAACTATATATGTACATACCTTTTAGTTATTGTTTGTTGTACTTTAATATTGTATAAGTGCTTATAATTGTTATATATTGTTTATATGTTGTATATTATAATTTATGAACTTTGTAACTATGTTTATAAACTAGGTGTGTTGTACTTATAATATGTATGTACTATTTCGCTTTAATTTGTTTTCATCTTTCAATGAATCACACTGTGTAAATTCATCAATGTCATATAACCTACCAAGGGCAAGGTATAATACCGTTCTTGTAAAAAATATGTTAAGTTCGTGTTGTTAAACTCTGGAGCGTCATACGGGACTCATACCTGCACATACCTGTATATATAAAAAGTTTAAAACCTTAACCTTCCCAAAATTAAAATGTTTTTTTTAGAAATAGCTTATTAATTACAATTATAGGTGCGGGCGGACAGCCGGGAACCTTTGGCCACATCCGGGTCTTTAGCAACTATCTGTGGCCGGTGAAAACAACAGGGCCGGTTCCCCGTGAGGCTTACACACGCATATACCCCATTTCCTAAACCAGAAAGCAATAGCTAATTTCCTTGGATATCATGCCGACAACGTTGTGTAGGTAGGTAGGTGTGCACTTAATCATAGTTATATTGGCAGGCAGATACAGAACTTTTGTTTTTTTTGAGCTGCCAAAATGACATAAGGTCCAGTGAGGCGTGATAAGTCATAAGTGTGCTGACTGGGCACTAAGATGAAAATGAGATAAATGAGTAAATGTAAATGGTAACGCACTGGGAGTCCGTCCACATTCTGCCACTATTTGTTCTGATCTTTCGTGTCAGGTAACTTACTATTTTTATAACCTGCGTCGTGTGTGTGGCGTGCGTGCGAGTGGTGTGCGTGCGTGCGTGCGTGTGCGCAGGCGTGTGTCCTGTGTGTGCGATGTGTCTATACGTATGCGGTGTGCGTGTGCGTGTGCGTGTGCGTATGGGTCGTGTGCGTGGTGCGTATCGCGTGTGCGCTCGTCCGGCGTGATGCGCTCGTAGTGTGCGCAGTCGGCGTTCGTGGCGTGTGCGCTGGGGTGGCACCGTGCTGTGTGTGTGGGCGTGTGCGTGTGCCATCGAGTGTGGTCACTGTGTGTAGCGTGTGTCGTTGGCGTGTGCGGTGTGCATGGAGGTGTGCGTCACTCGTGTGTAGCGTGTCGTTTGTGCGTTGGTGGTGGTCGCGTGGCGAGTGCGTGGTGCGTCGTGCGTGCATGTGGCGTGTGGCGTGGCGTGTTTTGTGTGATGCGTGTCGCGTGCCGAGTGTGTGACACTGCGTGTGCGTGTGCGTGTGCATGCGTGCGCTGCGGTGCGTGGTGCGGCGCCTGGTGTGTTGTGTGTCCTTGTGTGTTGCGCGGTGCGTGTGCGTATGCGTGTGCGTGGGTGAGTGTGTCACTGTGTGGTGCGAGTGCGCTGTGCGTGTGCGTGTGCGTGTGCGTGTGCGTGTGGCGTGTGCGTGTGCGTGTGCGTGTGCGTTGTGAGGTGTGGTACTGTGTGTGCCGGTGTGGGTGGCGGTGGCGTGCGTGTGCGCGCGTACGCTGTTTGTCGTGTCGGCTGTTTGTGGTGCGTGTGCGTGTGAGTGCTGTCACTCGTGGCCTGTGTGCGAGTGCCGTGTGAGTGTGCAGTGTGAATCATGGACTTTGTTTTCCTTGTTTCACGTAGACTGGGGCGTAATTTTATTCCAACTAATGCAAAGCAAACAAGATACAGAATAAAGAATAGCTAAAATATTTATCTTTGTATTATGGTATCATATGTCATCTTACATAATGTCCATAATTATAGGCTACAGCTAGAAGGTCGCATCTATATACTCGTAAGCATATTAGAAGAAATCTCATGAAAAAAACTTATTAAAACTTCCAAACCAAGGTGACGGATAGATTTCCGTATCGTTATGCAGACTGATGTATATGTCGCATCTAACTTATGCCTGCGTTTGCGTAATGCGCTATGGGCGGCCAGTCGACGGCGATCGACGGTTGTTTTCACGCGGCGTTCTGCTGGTGGTGCAGTTGGCCAGTACTTTAACGCGTAAGTATTGTATTGAAGTCTTGTTATATGTTGGTAATAACATTATAATTTCAGTGAACTTTGTAACTATGTTTATGAACTTCGTGCTATTACATAAATGGCAGTATGTAGCTCTAGTAATAGGGTATTTTTTCGCATCTATTCCATCACTGTAGTAAGGTAGTCGTTTAATGCACAAATCAAAATCAACTTAATTGAACCTTGCACCCTACGTACACCAACGAGGTACGTGTTATATTTGTCGATTCTTGTATATACCTAGATAGATCTTATCGTAATTACTAGCTTTATTAACTCATAGTCATATGATTCAGCTGCCCGTTTATGTACTAATATTTTTTTTTAGGGGTGACAGACTTTGATGACCTGAGGGTCTTTTTCCACCCCAGTGTTATATCTATCACATTATGTGTTGTGACTTTTCATTCTTATATATTATATATATATGAATATATATTATATATTCTTATTTCTTTCATATGTATCGTTGTATACTGAATGTAAATATGTCTTATGCACAAATAAAATTTTTCAATCTTGAATCTTGAATCTTGCATACGCGTAAAAATTGGTTAGCTGTGTCTGGGATTCTTCTTTGGGAAACTGACCAATGGCGGCGAAACATGCAGCACGTGGCAATCGTCTATATATATAGCCCATCCCAGCGTGCAGCGCGCAGTGTGGAAGTGGCCATCTTAGGATAACAACTGGTAGACAAAGCTGCGAAGTCCTGCGACCGAGGACTGGTACCCACCAACATCTAGGACCATGTCCGACTCGGAGAAACAACCCGAGGAAACTAACATCGAAGCCACAACTGAACCCGAGATAGAGAAGAAAGTTATTGGTGATTATAAACATTATTTTGACTTCCGCGTGCCAGAGCTGAATTCGCAAATCCTGAACTCTGTCCGACATTCGGCGGTGAATCCGCTCGCCTATGCCATGGCCCTATCCGCTATCGGTCATATCTCGAAAACATAGCCAGTAATTACTAACTAGGCTTAAGTCAGAACCTGTAGAATATTTATCTGTAAGCAAATACTACGTATTTATATCGTTATTGGTGGTAGTTGTAACTTCGGTAGCGTGTTAGTGATAGAAAGATATTTCGTCCACTTAGGAGTCATGTTCTTGCTCTGTGTAAAAAACAGTAAATTACTATTACTAATCACCTGAAGACCATGATGATGATACTAATAGTAATAGGCTATGCTACTGTGTGTGTATGCACAGTTTAGCTAATAAGCATAGCTAGTATATAATGAAGAGCCCTTTGAGTGGTGCAAAATGTTGCAAATAATTTGCCAAGTTGTGCCAATGTTCACACGTGTGAATGTATTGACTGCCACTGTACCTGCCTTCTTGGTTATGTTTTATCACTCTTGGTGTAAATTTCCAGTGCAACTTACGATTTGCCTTATTGTTAAAGCTTGTATTTATCTACAAAAGTTATCTCGGCAATAATTTTAGATTCTGAGACCTCTTCAATCATCCATGAAATTAAACCACACATATAAACATTTTTCACTACTCTTTTTTTCTTCTGTGTAAATTTTATATGATCTCAAAGAACCTTACCATGCATACATTTTCCGTGTCGGTATCGCCATGCATTACTCATTTACAGATACAGGTGCTTATCTTATGTAGTTTGCCTAAGCAATCGGTGGATTTTTTCGGATAGACTTAGCGTTCTTCATGTAGATACAGGGTTCTCCAAGCTTTTTCATTATAGCATGGCGGGTGCTGCCTTTATTGTCCTAGTTGCAAATCGCCGAAGGCGGTTTGTGTGCTAGGGGGGTCTGGGGGCTATGATATTTAGCATGGCGGCTATGATATTTAGAGTGGTGGGTGCATTTTAGGATGGCAGGGCTCGACGATAGCCTGGCGGGCCGCCAGGCTATAAGTGCTCTTGGAGAACCCTGAGATACCCTAGCTAAGCTTAATGGATGCTTTCATTTTAGGTTTGTGGTGAAAGTTGGTTGATTTCAAAGCTAGGTATTGCACAGATTCTCTTAAAAATTACAGAATAACTGAGAAAACCCTCATTGTATTTAGACAAGATGGGTGTATTGTGGTAGTACAGATGGCAAATGAGGCACGTGTGCTCATTGGTTTTATCTTTGACTAGATATCATTATTGTTGAGCTAGTTTTTTGTTTAAAAAAAAAAGTTTACAGTTTAGTGCTGCAAACAGCCTGTATTTTTAATGTTAGATATACATTAGTTAGTTTTAATGTACATTTGTTAACAACAGCTAATTCTGATCTAAATGGCTAGAGACTGATGGTTGACACTTGCTAACCAGCTTTACTTCATTTTAGCAACTAAGGTCTTGGGAACAGTGAAGTGGTTCAACGTCAAAAGTGGCTATGGATTCATCAATAGGTGCGTACAGGTGCAAATCGAATAGAAATAAGATAAACTTGCATAAATTTGCTAGTATAATATACATGTAGTGTTTGTTACAGAATACAGACCCACTTGCATTCGTGGCATGACAACGTTTGCGCATGACAATGTATGCGTGTGGTTTTCTCTCTTACCTTTTAAAAAAGGTGGGTCCCTAAGGCATACACGAACTGTCTGTTATATATTCATGGTCATCACATGTAGTTTGTGGCATTTAGTTTGCTTTCTATTGGTCAACACTCACACGTCAACACTAGTGGTCACATGTTTGCTGTCTGGGATTTATGCTGCATGCCAATTTCGAGTTTTTGTGATGTAACATGCACGTTTAAATGTTGTTTTCGCACATTTGAACACCAGGAGCCAATAAAAAAACTCGAGTTGTATTTATCCATAACCACGATTAAACTGTGAAAATTCATATTTCTCATCGTTTCGACATCGTAACATTTGCTGATATTATTTTGAACGTCACATAGAATGTTTGAATCAATGCCATCGAAATGCTTAATATGATTGTAATTGTGTGGTTTGTTGCAGTTCAGTATGATAAGGCAGTGTTTCTGTGTGGATCATGTGTGTAGGGTTAGTGTGTCAATGTCAGTATTACAGTTTGATGTGACTGACTATTTCCTAGGCTACAGAGAATAAAGCATAAGCATGGTAGCGTCATGTCACGTTGAAATTCTAAAGATAGGAGTGCAATTGCCAGTATTATTTCATGATTGTAATAAACACATGGCTGACTGTACCCAGCCAGAAGCCAAGTACAGTTTGTCTTTGAGCTATGATAGCCATGTGTTTTTATATGGGGTGGAGAAATCGTTTGTAGTTGGTTAGTAGGGGGATCATGGTAATGGTAGAAATAATGTATGAGAAAATAATTTTGTGATTGGGATTGGTGATGTAGCGTTTTGTTATTGAAGGCTAAATAATGGGCACTGCAGCACTAGCAATTATAATATTTATAAGATTGGTGCCTTATGAAATCTTCTGTTACAATCCTGCATTGCAGCCAACAATTTAATTTGGTGTGAAAATTAGTATAGTTTCATAACCATTATACGTTATACCAATTTCGAAATTCTACATGAGTGTATGTTTTGTGTGCTTATGTGCAAAGAATGAGGCAGGAATAATTTATAAATGCACTTGATGAAATGTAAATGCAGGGGCCAATGTATCTCTCGGCTAAATGTGTGAAGGCTATGTGTTCTTACATGAAAATGCTTTCAGTAGTAGCTATATATTTGAACAGTGGGGGTCATTTCCATGCCAGTGCATCATTATCCCCCTACCCCCACCACCACATCTCACCCCACCACCACCCCTGCCCGTAACCAGAGAAGCACCACGTGGGTGAAAGACTGAGCAAATATTTTAGGCAGGGCCCACAGGAGAATGCCACGTGGCTATGTGGCTGCGTGTAGCAGGAGTGGCAGGAGGGTAAAAATAGAGTAGTGATCGTGCTGCATGATCATTCCTGGGATGTATATTGTCGGTTCTCCCCCACGCAGGCAGGGACCGGTTAGTCTCACATAATATTTATATGTATGTGGTAATAATTCATAATAGTTTTGCCAACTTCTTATATAATCCTTAAATATAGGAAAATAACAGATTACCCAAACTTGCTGACTAATCGTTAGTTGTAGTCCTTTAAAGTCGGTTACATATTTTGTCCATGCACAGACAGTGCATTGTGCCTTGCATTACTCAGTTTATTTGTGCTACAATCTGATAGTCAGTGTTTATAGCTATCATGTATGACCTAGTATCAATAGATGGATGTTTATAGTAGCCGAACCTCTCTGGTTTATAGTGTGAAAGTCCATTTAGTTTACAATGATTGTCTTGATAGACAGTGCTAACCTATAGTTGGAATGATGGTGCATAAGTTATTGCTGCACCAACGTGTGTGCCCAAGTGTCATGTCTCATGTACGTGGCTACTTCCCTTACTCACTAGTTAGTAAATATTTGTTTGAAAAGTCGTGATCGCTATCCAGCAATAACTATGGACATCTTATCAACTTGAGTTGATTATATAAATGTCCAACATCTGGGAGTAATGTCTAAAAGTACAGTAGCAGCAACCCGGTAAATTAAAAGTTATGTTCACTGGTACACGTATGTAGACACAATTATTTTTATCTTTCAGAAATGACACCAAAGAAGATGTCTTTGTGCATCAGGTAACTACTGTATTTACCTACTAATAGTAAGGCCGACCTAAAAATTACCTTTGGTTCGGGTCACCCGCCCGACTTCACATTTCGGAGTGATAAAATGTGCGACTGCGGTCACTTTTAGAGGGTTTCAAGAAAAAATAAAATTCAAAGATACCGCCTGCCGATCATACATATTCAAATATCCGACTCTTGTCATTTTATTTACCTAAGGATAGTTCCAAAATATTTATAAACAGAACTTCGTTGGCACGAAGTGAAACAGTTCCTACCTACGTTTCCTAGAATCCTACAACGTGAAACAGTCGTATAGAGCCTGGGCCGGCTACTTCATAAACAGAGCCTGAAGGTCGTATGGCGCAGCGGCCGGCTTTGATGTACGCGATCGATTGCGTACTATATAGTATACGCATGCTATCGTGCTATACGCGGCCGCAGAGCCGTTTACACTTCGGTTACTCGCTTGTTCAAAGGAACGATTAATCGAGCTCCGTTTTTGGAGCGATTCTTAACACTGCTATCCAGTACACGACACGAATACCAATACACGACACCAGTAAACGACTGGTGTTCACATTTTGAAAACAATGTCATGACTTGCAGCAATGGTACATGCAACTGCAAGTCATTTGCATCTCGTGGCTCCTGCATTTCAAGCTGTATACCCTATATTTAACTTGTGAAAAAAAAATTTATATTCCTGCCTACCCATGTTTTTGCAGGAAAAAAAAATAAAATAAAAAATGTTATACCTACCTACCGACCCTAATTTTCACAATCCATGTGACCCGAACCAAAGGTATTTTTTTGTTTGGCCTAACAGTATTATCGTTGCTATTAAAACACATTCGGCTCCTTTACAAAATAGTTATGTTATACTCGAAATTGAAACAGTGAGCCAACATAAATCTTTTTGGGCTTAAAGAAAATTGTACTTGGGAGACAACGGATTATTACTTTGATTTTGTTGTTAAATACTTGCACCTGGCTGTAGGTGTAAACACATCATTACAAAGTCCATACAAACGTTTCTAATTGGGATGGAATTATTATTTCAGACTGCCATCGTTAAGAACAACCCACGCAAGTACCTGAGGAGTGTTGGGGATGGAGAGGTTGTTGAATTTGACGTTGTTGAGGGAGACAAGGTAAGCGGTTAACCCTCGCTAACCAGCGAACACAGAATTCCTTCATAGCGCTTGGTTGGCTTCCAACTTGTCATTTTGTAGAACTGTGAAGCTTCTAAATAATAATTATTACCATACTTGAGCAGAGGAAAAGTACTGCTTGGTAGTCGAAAAGTCGCGCGTTTCGTCCTGCTTTTCGAAATGTGAAATCTTCAGTCCTCGCCATTGCTAATGACGCTTGCAGGGTAACGAAGCGGCGAACGTGACTGGCCCAGAGGGCGCTCCTGTCAAGGGCAGCAAGTTTGCCGCGGATCGCCGGCGGTTCAGGCGCCGCTACTACAGCGGCGGATCCCGGCGTCGAAGAGGCACTGGCAGCCAGGTACGCCGCCATTACCCTACACTACACTACACTACACTACACTACACTACACTACACCAGGGGTAGAAATTAACTTTAAGCTTGTCCAACCCTGTCCTCAAAAAGAGGGAGTCCGCAGTCTGAAGTTCAAAACTGAAGATATTAACAAAAAGGACATTTGTGGTGCACGTCTGCCAAATTTTCTTGGGACATTTGCTAAAAAAAAACGGTAATTCCGCGAGGCCGTGCTCGGGAACGAACTAGTTAGTATATAGCAGAATTTCCAGGGAGTCACGGACTCAGGACTGCATATGTCAAATCAGGGAGTATTTGAATACGTTAATTTTGCACCCTGATTACCTGTCTCCTCCCATGTGCCGTGTACTTGTCTTCGCTTGTGCACCCGTCCAAGCTAACGAAGACGGCATTTGTATGGGTCTTGGTAAACGGAAAAATCCTGTCACCAGACATGGCAAATAGCATTTTAAAATTATAAGATCCATAGCCTATATGATCTTGGGAAGTCCTTGATGTTGAGCATATGTCTATACTGTGTGAGAGACAATCAAATTTGCTTCCTTTTCCTCTCCGAACCCTTAGTGAACCAATGGGAGTGTTGCCCTTGGCTGAATGTTTATGGCTGTAAACAGCGCTAGAAACTTGTGAAAATTCCAGCTGGTCCGAATATAAAAATTCGGGCCAGTGAGAATTGAAATCCACTGGCCCGAAACAAAACTTATCGTAAGCCCAGAGAGACATTTTCTCCCGCAAGAGGCCGCTTCTTAGTATAGCTTAGTCTGGTTCCGCTAACTAAATTGTTAATGCAGTATAGTGAAATACAGCGGGTACCAGTTGAAGCATGTATGAGACCTGAGAGACTGTGTCATCTTACATGAAGAGAGAACAACAACATGGCTGCACCCAGCTGTAAAGTTTGCCGTGCATGCAGCTGCATAATTGTATCCCCCGCGACGAAGTCGGCGGGATACTATGGTTTCATGTCTCCCCAGCCGCCGCTCGGTCCGCCACAGAGAATTTCCCTTCCGCTCTATAACTCGACCCCTAATTGACCTAGCGTGACCAGACTTGGTATACTTACACATCTTGGGGAGAAGGTGTGCAGAGTACCAAAACCAGGTCACTGCGACCTTTATTTGACCTTTACCTTGACCTTGACCGTCATCATATTTCCCTTCCGCTCTATAACTCGGCCCCTAATTGACCTAGCACGACCAAATTTCGTATACTTACACATCTTGGGGAGAACACGGGGGATACATGTAGTTGGCGACAACTGCCCTTTCTAGTTTGTGTTTGAGAGGGGAAAAAATTTATTATTTGGGTTTTTCTGATACTCAGCCAACTGAAATTTGAGGCGATGTATATAATATATTGCATACCGTTGGTAAAAAGGTAATCGCCCAGCAGTTAATTCTTGGGCGACTGGGGATGAGTGTTTAGGCAAGTTTCACTCGCCCGACAGCCTTTTTAGTCGCCTGTGGCGACCGGGCGACCGGCCTTTTTGAGCGCTGGCTGTAAATGAATCTGTCCCATTATAAAATCATCGTGTCAGCGTTTCGCGGAAGAGCGCCCTCTGGTGTTAATGTCGCATGACGATGTCTCGCTGGCAGAACGGCGATGAGGAGTCGGAGGAGCAGAGCGGAGAGCCGATGTCGGACAGCGAGGGAAAGCCGAGGCGGCCCGCGCCCGCTCAACGACGCACCTACAACATGCGCCGCGGAATGGCCCGCAGACCACGTGGACCACCAAGGGATGGAAACACCAGTGGGGAGGTGAGTGTGCGTGTGTGAGTGCAAAATGTGTAATGTGCATCGCCATGAGGGCGTGAGTGCCTGCCGTACGTGCGTGAGTGCCGTGAGTGCCTGCGTACATAGCATACGTGCGTGCGTGTGTGCATGCGTACGATTTAGGTTATAAATTGTTTCTACACATGTTATGTTAAGACGCTTCAAACCGAATGTTGGTCGACCGACACCGCAGCAGAGTAACCTCGACTTCGCATTGCAGCGATTGGTTTAGTGCGTGATTTGGTTACTACATGTAGATCATCAGTCCATGTAGGTTTATGTTACTACATGTAGAATATCAGTATTCAGTACATGTAGGTTTAGGTTACTACATGTAGATCATCAGTATTCAGTACATGTAGGTTTAGGTTACTACATGTAGATCATCAGTATTCAGTACATGTAGGTTTAGGTTACTACATGAAGGTTTAGGTTATTACACGTGACTTGATGGGGTGTGGCTCACGCACGGATGATGTTTCTGTCGCAGGGAGAGGAGAGGAAGGAGGGAGAGGATGGGGACGGTCAGGAGCGCCGCCGCCCACCCCGCAGATTCAACGGCGGCCGCTACCGCAGGGGTGGCGGCCGTGGCCGTGGTACCCGCCCAGACGGAGGCAGGGACAGTGGAGGAGAGGGAGAAGGTAAGAATCGTAAGCGAATGCTTGGTCTACTTGAGCGTATGGAATTATGGAACAAGAGGGATAATTTGTAGTCATAATTTAATATATTGAATATTAAATATCTTATTATTTAATTAATTAGCATTGTTTAATGATTAAGTTAATGTTTAGATTTTTGAGTTAATTGATTAAATTAATTCTGATGATATCAACTGATGTGCTCAGGTTGCCCGGCACAGCTTTATCTGTGGAACTCGCTATGAGTCGAGATGAAATTTTGGTGGGCACAGCACATGCCTATACTGGTCCCCGTGGAATTGCAAAATCACCTAATAAAGCTGTTGGGTTTTAATTGGAACCCAACCCCACCTCACCCTGGTCTCCTCCAATGTTCATCACATTTCAGGGGACAACAAGGAAAATCAGTCGGACAACCCTGATGGCCCCAGGAGGCGCCGCCGTCGCCCCCAGCGTCGGCCGCGGGGACCGAAGCTCGAGGGAGGGGAGAACAAGGAGAACAGCGAGCCAAAGGAGGATGGCGATGTAGCACCGGTGAGTTAATGACATGCGTGTGCACGACTAGCGTGGTCGGTAGCTTTACTACTACTACTCGGCGGTCGCATCCAAGATAAGAGTCAACAATGCCAGGTAGCTTTAGCCCATCGATGTTGCAGTGGGACAGTGGGATGCTCTTAAAACAGCAGAATAGTGAGTGAATAGGTGGTAGAATAAGGTTGCATTTGTTTCTGTACAATCAAACAATTGGCGTTGTCGATATCATTACGTTCTCATTCCTATCATTGTTGGTGTTACTTTCTCGTCCCCGTCTTTGCGTTGTTACTTTCTCATACCTATTGTTGCCTCGTGGCTTTCCTATCACTGGTGTTGTATTGCCATGACTTTCTCGATCCTGTCATTGCGTAGTTGGGGCCGCTATGTTTCCAGACAACAAATGTTTCATTCTGATGTCTGAGGTGAGGCTTGGTGAAGTATCACCTTGTGTTTGACATCACAGGACGAAATTCGTTTTCGTGATAAATCTATGTAATTAACCTGTTAGCAACAGCTTTGACAGGTGGTCCTGCAGCGTTCTTTATGTTTGGCATCGTCAGCATCAATGTGTCGTGACTAACGACTGGCTAGCCGTGTTTGACCAGTTGTCGAAACTGTCGCTGAAAGTTAATTAGGTGGAGTTGTCTTGCCATATATTAATATTGCCATGAAATCCGACGAACTTATTCCATCTTCAAGAGTCATTGTATGTATATCTCTATCGTATATGTAAAGAGTCTCATCCTGTGTTTGCTCTTGCAGGATGGTGAAGACGGTGGGGTTCTACAGTCGATCGATCACGACTCGCAGGGTCCTGCGCATGATAACGACACCAACAAGGAGGACAAGGAGGACAAGGAGGACATGGCAGAGTGGCAGGCCGCTGAGGCGTCGCCGTCGCCGCCGCCGCAGCCACCGCAGCCACAGCAGCCACAGGAAGAGGAGACCGCCGCCTAGACTTTCCCCCCCGCCGCCGCGCCCAGCGCCGCATGCAGACCACCGAGACGTGACGTTGGTGTGGTTCGAGGCGTGACCGCCGATTGCTGCTCGATGAAAGGTCATCGTCGCCATCATGATGCCTTCAACTCTCGCCGTTACAGTGCGAACGCTCACAGGCCCGCGCCGTGAGCCGCAGCTGCTGCGCCGCGTGGTGTGCACGTGCGGGATATCACCGAGTCAATCGCGCAAGAGTGTGAAAGCAGAAGAGGACTTTCCTGTTCCAGCCTTTTGACATTTTGAGCTCAAAATCGATACAACTCATGTTTGCTGAGCTGGTGAGGTCTCTTCGGCTTTCCGAGGGCCATGTCTCGAACCTATCAGAATCTGTAAATAGCTTTGGAGTTTGAATCGTGGAGACCCTGCATCTAGTATTCGTGATGTTACAATCGTTATCAATGAAATTAACTCGTTTGATTAAGTAAGTTGCACCTCGCCCGAAAATCTGCACGATTTGCCTGAAGCACGATCTTTAGTTGACAAGTACGATGTTTCGAGTATCATTTGTATGATTTATACATGGTTTTATTACGTAGTCTTCCGGATAAATGCGGCGTGATATGCAAAGCTTTCTGCAGCAGCCGAAGCAATACGCAGTGAGGGTGTAGTTTTTTGCACTTACCATATAGGTTTTTGTGATTGTAATCATGCAGTGGTTCTCCATGGTCCGATGCCATTCTTCGGTGGTCTGGCAGCAGTTTATTAACATCTTTAGTCGAGAGCTTGTTTGTGAAATGGCCGATAAGGAGCCAGTTACCATCAATAGCACGAGAACACCTGTTAACATTCTTGTCTGATTTGTCGAGTGTTTGAAAAGCCGCCAAGTCCAAATGAGAATCTTTGAGCCTGAACGTGAGACAGTTGCGTGTAATTACAGTGCTGCAATTGGTATTCAAGTCTTTCCCACAAAAGCCATCTACATTCAATGGCATCGTTTCCTCATTTCACCACTTGGTGCGCTGCAATCAGTAAGCAGCTGCAGCCATAGGTCGGTCGAACGCAAACTGTTGTGCATTTTTCGATTTATCCACACACTGTTTATATGCAATACGTTCGTTATTCCCATGTATTGAGAAACGAGGTGAAAGAATCGTGGAACATCACTGGCTCAAAGAATCAGTTTGGGTGGTTAAATGCAGCGGCGACTTTGATCTAAAGAAAGGCGAAGAATACCAAATACTACCACCCAGAGAGATAACACCGTAACATCATTTGTAGAGACCCGCGCCAGCCTGGTTGTGAAAGATGCCGAGGGCTTCCAGTGGGGGCACTTAGGCCGTCTGGCGATCACGGCAAGCAGCAGTCTATAAACATGCAACATCACCATTGTTCTGTTTAATCGGATGAAAGAAGAAAAAAACTTTTGTAAGAGGACCTTTTTGTGTCAACGGTTTACACCATTTTTGTAGACTTGTCAAGTTTTTAGTGTGTGTGAGTGTGCGTCTATTAGCTATGATCTGGAAACTGACGGTTCATGTAGCAAAGCTGCATAGCCGCTGGTCTCCATGTTCAAGGCTACTGTGGTACCGAGTTCTTTTCAGAGGAAAACTTTAATTTCATACTGATTAATATTAGCCTTATATTCTGAACCTAACTGTTAACTAACCGGCAAACTAAACTTGACAAGTTTGCTGTTTAATACTACCAGCCAAGGTCTTTTATAACAACACCGCACACCTGACGGACTTGATCAATGCATTTCCATCAAACAAACCAAAAATTTGGGTCAATAAAAGTCGTCTTGTATAAAATCCAAACGTGTCTGATGTCTCGTTTACGTTGACGGTTTTTCTACACAAAAATATCTCCAGGGTCCCCACACTGGCCCACAGCCCTTGAAAGTCCTTCAAGTTTGTCCTTTGTCCTTGAAAGTCCTTAAAGGGATAGTAGACTAGGATTTTACTGCATACGACTGTACTTACTGTATAACAAATCGTCTACCCACACGTATTTGTTACCAGATACCTAATTTAATTGTTATAATTAATTGCACATCAACGCTACGAAATTTGAACAGCGCTATGTCTTGATACCCGCAACCGTGCTGCCACCCCAAAAAAGTTGCGTATTTATTTTGCACGTTACAGACCGAGGGCTAATCACAAAAGTGCAATTATATTTATACCTAAATGTTATTTAACCGAACGATATTAATTTTAGGGCAAATTTATCCATATTATAACTGAAACTATATGTCGTTTATAAGATATTACAATCCTTTTGCTTTTAAATTAATAAATAAGAAACACCCTCGGTCTGTAGCCCCAAACTGCATGCAGTGCCCCCTTCCCACACTCAGGATATAGCCTATGAGTGAGAGCGCCATCTGTCGTTGAGTTTTCTGTAGCCCTTGGCTGAAAAGTGGTTTTGCGCAACTCATCAGATCGTGCGCTTTGAGTGGCGCCACCGTCGTTGTAATCAAACTGTAGTCGTTAGTTTTAAAACATTTTTTAATAATATTTCTAATGGTGATTGAACCAGGAAACTTTTTATGTAGCGTAATTTTAACCTAAATTAACTGAAAATAAGCCTAGAACCTAGAATAAACGATCCCTTTAATTTGTCCTGTTGCCATTGAAAGTCTTTGGAAATAAGTCCAAGTCATTATTTTATGTCTAATGTCCTGGAATTTTAAATTTTTGACCTAAAATAAAAAGCAAGCTTTATTGCTGGTTATCTGACTGACCCTATTCCAAGTCTTTGAAAAAATTGTTAAATTTAATCCAAAATTCACATGTGGTTGTCTACTAATGTAGCCTATGGTCTACTCTACCAAAGTAGTTTGTTTTGTCCCTAATTTTTACGTGCACGTGGTGTAGCGAGACTATAAGTTCATAATTTTAATACTACGGACTATTTATTATTACGGAAAATACACAGTAATAAATAATTTTTTATAATAGCATATAGTCATACCTGCCCATGCCACCCATGACTAAAAAGAGGGAAAACAAACTAGTTTTAGCAGATACTGTTCTGTGAATTTTAGATTAAATTTATTATTATTTGTTATTTGTTATTATTTGTAAAGATTAGGGACAAGGAGAATATGGCCCTTAATGGTTTCTTACATGGGTTGGAGGTTGAAGAACAGGTCTAGATTCTTTATTTTCACCAGCTCAGCAAGTACTATTAGCAAGACATTTATCGTTTATAGAGAAAGAATTGCTCTCATTAGGGTGTAAAACAACTATTTTTACTTCATATATGAATCTAAGGTATATATGATGACTCTAAAATGCTAAAACTACTTGTCACAGATTGTGCTTGAAAAAAACATGTCCTTGAAATGTCCTTGAAAAATATTTGAAAAAATATTTCACACTTGTGGGAACGAACCATGTACTGAGTATCTAGCAGTATAATACCATATAGTACCTACCATATAGAATCAACCATCACAACAAAAAACAAGAAAATACCAATAATACCCTTTCCTTTAATATCTGGTATTCTATCTATTTATATGGTACTTTAATCTATATCCTATCAGGTTATATTCTCTCGGGAATAAGTGATCCCCCTCTCCCAAATGGTATCGCTTACGACCTTGTTAGCACGGTGAATTTTATTCAGGTAAATGGCTGGTTTTCAGCCTCAACTTTTTCACCCCCCCCCCAAAAAAAAACACCACAAAATATGATTGTACTGCTATAATACGCGTTTTTACCGTCACACAAACACGCGTGAAGAGAAATATTGCGAGAGAGATAGAGAGAGCAAAGGTGAGGGTGAGAGTGAGCGGGAAGGCGAGAGAAGTACATATATTAGCAGGAATATGTGCATCCGTGCCTGTGTGTGTTCCGTTTGTGCCGTACGTGCGTTTGTCTGCGCGTGCGACTGCGCATGCATGTGCAGATCTCCGTCTGCATTCTTCCCTCCCTCCTTACTCTCCTCTTTCCTTCCTCCTACCCTCTCACTCCCTTCCCCTCAGTATTTCCCTCCCCCTCCCGCGGGTAGTATCGCCCACGGCATCAGTTGCACTGTGAAAAGTTAGCAGGGAAAATCGCCGGTTTTCATCCTCAACTTTTTCACCCCCAAAGCACAAAATATGATTATACGTGTTTTTGCAGTCACACAAACACATACACACACACGACCGGGCGCGCACACGCGGGTATGGTTACACGCACGCGTGCGCATGCACGTAAACGCGTGCGCATAAACGTAAATTCACTGTTCACATATTGTGCCTCGAGGAGTGAAAAAGTTTCGCCTGAAATGCAGCCATTTACCTGCAAAAGTTTTTCCAGACTTGACTGGTCGTGCGCGATACCATCCGCGAGAGGGAAGTAAGGAAGTGAGCATGGGAAAAAATAGAGAAAGGCTAGCATATATCGATATATATAAAATTGTTCAGCCTAATTAGTTCGTACTCGCATAATTAGAGAACTCCGCAGCCTAGAGGAAAACTAAAGATATTGTTCTGGCTGAAACAAAAATTTAAACAAGTTAAAAATTGATAAAAATTCTATTCATCAATAGATGGCGGTGCGTACAGATTAGCATCACGTACGTGTATCTTTTGATTTCTTATTATTTTTTACTGTTTGAGATGGGATGGCATGGCATGGCATATGGCATGTCATGGGATGCGGTGCGATGGCATGGCATGGCATGGCATGGCATGGCATGGCATGACATGGGATGGTATGTGATGGCATGATCGAGATGCGATGAGATGGGATATGGGATAGGATGGGATGGGATGTGGTGCGATAGGATGGGAAGGCATGGAATGGGATGGATGGATGGATGGATGGATGCATGGATAGATAGATAATTAGATTTTTTTGGGTATTTTCCTTTCAACCAAGCGGTCACCAACTGAGTAACGCCACTGATTTCCCCGGGCAACGCCGGGTATCCCGCTAGCGTATTGGTATCAGGACAAATACCCCCATGCCATTCACTCCCCGGACAATTACCACCCGGACATTTACCCCCGGACAATCACCCCCGGACAATCACCCCCCGGACGTTTACCCCCCGGACAATTACCCCCCGGACAATTCACGCCCTCGGACATTTACCCCCCGGACAATTACCTCCCCGGACATTTACCTCCAGGACATTTAGAGGAAGAGTTAGAGGACGACGGAGAAGGTAGTGGAGGAGGAGGAATAGGAGGGGAGAGGAGAAGGTATCGGAAGTAGATGAGGTGCAGGTGGTGGTTGAGAGAGGAGGAAGAGGAGGAGGGGAGAATGTGATGGAGGAGAAGGAGAGGAGAGGTAGAAGCGCCCCTCCTCCACCTCCTCTCCTCCTCCTCCTCCTCCAGCCTTCTGCCCTTCCTCCCTCACTCCACACCTGCGGTGGAGGAGGGGAGAAGGTGGAGGAGGAGGAGGTAGAGAAGGGAGGAGGTAAGCGGAGGGCCATGTGGTGGAGGAGGAGGGGAAAAGGTGGTGGAAAGAGAGGCGGTGGAGGAGGAGAGGGGTGGAGGAGGAGGAGGGGTAGAACGGTGGTGGAGAAGGTGTGGAGAGAGGAGGGGGAGAAGGTGAGGAGGAGGAGGGAGGGAGAAGGAGGGGAGAAGGTGGAGGAAGGAGGAGGGGAGGTGGAAGGAGGAGGAGGGAAAGGAGGGGGTGGGGGGTGGGAGAAGGATGAGTGCAGGTGGTGGTTGAGAGAGGAGGAAGAGGAGGAGGCGAGAATGTGATGCGACGGAGAAGCGAGAGGAGGAGGGTAGAAGCGCCCTCGACCACCTCCTCTCCTCCTCCTCCTCCTCCACCTTCTCCCC
>NW_014577734.1:12140-27026 GCF_000485595.1 Priapulus caudatus | reverse complement strand
GGTAATTGTCCGGGGTGATTGTCCGGGGGGCAATTGTCCGGGGGTGAATGGCATGGGGGTAATTGTACGGGGGGTGATTATCCGGGGGGTATTTGTCCTAGAACCATATATACATGTGTGTATATATAGCGCCCGAGAGAGTGTGTATGTGTGTGTGCGTGCGAGCGTGCGTGCGTGAAGAGAAATATTGCGAGAGAGAGAGAGAGAGAGGGTGAGCGGGAAGACGAGAGAAGTAGTTATATTAGAAGGAATATGTGAATCCGTGCATGTGTGTGCCGTTTGTGCCGTAAGTGCGTTTGTCCTATTGTACTTATGTTTTCTTCTGGTTCCTGTAGTCTATGTATACCAATCAAAACCATATTTTATTATTTATACATGATTATTTAGTTAACAAACCGATCGTAGACGAAAAGGGAATGGGGTAGATTTTGAGCGTAGACGAATTGGGAGTAGGCGAAAATTAAATGGGTGTAGGCCAACTGGTAATTTTGCCGTAGTCGAAATGGGAGTAGGCCAACCGGGAATAAACCATTGGTATACACATACACCAGTCTTGTCTTATGAGGTGTTCGTGTTCATATTGTCTTACAACACTTATTTTGGTCGTAATTAAGAGTACTACGAGCCAGAGAGACATGGAAGAGGGTCATAATGCAATTCAAATACTTCATCATACATTGTACATTTTTCATTGTACGTTTTAGTAGAGGGCCCTTAAAGCTTTCTTAATACCTCGCTATTTAGCTGATCGTATGCCGCATGCACGTACTTTGATCATACTTATTAATAAATAATGCATTATTACTGTTTGCACAATATGTTGCATGCGACTTTTAATGAACATGATCATTATTCCAGATGCAAGCTTACATTACGCAGTATGTAGGATGCAATGGCAAGAGGGTTGCACCCTCCTTTATTCATTTTTTCAACACATCAATGACATGCATTATTCTCTCTATACAATAATCATTTTTACATAAAAAATATTATATCATTATGTACATATCACAACAGTATGTAGATAGGGTCTTTGCAAATATATTCACGTGTCTATGACATGATACTTGTACTACCACAGGTCAAACATGTATAAACCCCAAACAATAAATGCACGTGGTTGTGATCACGAATCTGCAGGTTTGCCTGTAGCCTGCATGTCGAGTAGGTAACGGTTTATCAGTGGTAATATCTCCCAATTGTCCGTCGCTATATGCACGATTGTTTTCTCTGCTTCTATCACCATCTTGAAGAGGACATGCGAGGAAGGCGGCAGAACAATTCCGACTGAGACGCATTCTGCAAAGTAAATAGGAATTATTATGACTGCACATAAGAACAACAATCCCCATCTCACGACAGAGATTTTGTCCCTTAACTTATTACTATTCGATTTTCATTAGCATATGACTTGCTATAGTAATATAAATCCCAAATTAACAGTGAAACATGTATATAATAAGGGTCACCCAAGGGCATTGCCAAGGGAATGTATCAATAATTAATAGACAGGTATCCATTCTATAGAAGGGAAACACCAAGTATCCTTCAGAGACAGGTATCCGTTCTATAGAAGGGAAACACCAAGTATCCTTCAGAGACAGGTGTCTGTTCTATAGAGGAATGCTAACACAGGGTTGAATGCACCTGCCTTCTGCTTAACAACATACACAAAGTTCATTCACCTTCATATTCTAGGGCGATCACGTATTCCTTTAGGTCCGCAGACAGAATTGACATCATCTGCTCCTGTGGCAGCATCAGGACCACGATTGACGATGCACATGATGGATCCGTGTTAAAGCTAGAAGATAAAACAGAACTATAGCCATCTGTTTCTTACTTTGTCTACTACCCTTCCTTCATTCTTCTCCCCCCATTTTGTCCCTCAAATCCCCTCTCTCTCTCTGCCATCATATCTCCCGTTCCTTTTCTTTTTCTCCACCCTACTATCCTACCATTCTTTCGCGTTCTTACCTTTTAATAATTTTCCCCCTTTTTCATCGTACTACTAAAAAAGGTGTAATGAGAAACTGACCTGCACACATTGTAGAATGACTGCCACAAACAGTTGAACAGCTGTAGTTTATTGCAAGCAGCACCATCGATGATAGGCAAAGGCAGGAACAAGTCATCGAATCGCAGTTGGAATGGTGACAGCATTGAGAGGCATGTCCGACCTTCCATGTCCGTAAAAGTGAATCTGAAAGACGTGTTGATATATAAGAAACTGAAGATATTTAACATTCCTGTCAAGACCGCAGCACTGATATCATCAAGTAGTACACCTGCACACTATATGCCGGTACCAGTTGAACAATCGTCGATCATCTTTAACTATACTTCAGCCTGTGGCATGCTAAAATGGTACATGGCGAAGCTATTCGTATACATATGCTAATTGAATAGCAATCATTCGTATTACTCAAGATTATTATTTGACTTATTGCATAATTTAATTTACTTAGTAAACTACTCAGTAAGATGACCATGCCACTGAGATATTGTTACTAGGTCAGTTAAGCCTAATCAGTTTGTTTGTGTACGTGACCGTTTGCATGCCAAAATGTTAACTTTGAGGCACTTCACTGCCAAGAATTGTCTTTAGAACATGCTATTACAATAGTGATTAGCTAGTTGTCTATCAATCGCGTCAAGCAAATGGGTGACTGAACAACAACCATCACTATTACTATAAAAGCTAAATTATGCATTAATTTCGCATGAAATGCTGCACAAAGATTAGGACATCATAGCTAGACAATCACCGGAGTCGGAAGCTGGTGGGGGACGGCCGCAGTGGGGTGAATGTGAGCAGGATGTCATGGGAGGGCATCGCCGCAGCATCCATGTACACAACGATGTACTCCGCAATAGCTTCGTAATCCTCGTCCCTGTCAATCGTCAGGATGCCTGCGTAGAATCTCTTCACTGCATCTTGGTTCGGAGGCTGCGATAAAAACACACGAGTGCTAAAGTATGGATACAGTGGTCCCCGCTTAATCGGGACGGGTCAGAAACCATGAAAATATCATGGATAAGCAGTGGTTGAGTGTAGCAGATATATAGTGAAATCATCTTTTAAAGACGTCTTTGAAACCTGTCTATAAAGGATGATTTTTACATTTAACTTCAGTAGCAATTATACAGTGAAACCACCTCAGTTCACCTCCACAACAGTGAAGGTACTGTTGTGGTACACTGTGTGTACAGTGAAGGTACCTGCATAGAACAGATACCTGTGCACAAAGGACAGTTTTTCTTCGAATAACCCTTATGTACAGGGTTGACTACGTTTATCCCCAATAGAAGAACAGACTAATAGAGAAGCCGTATTTTCTTCCACTAACAAATGTCAAGCTGGCCGGAATCTCGATGGACGGCAACACAGCTGACTTCATGCTCGTTATGTAGCGAGTGAAGAGGGTAGAGTCATCTCCAGTCTTGCTATCAACCGCCACAGCAAGCCGGAAGCTCTTATCGAGGCTTTCTGTTTTTCTGTAAAAGCAGATATTTTCAGCAATATGTAATATTAGATTAGTAATCTACGACTCTAAGCGAGCCATTCAGGTAACTATAGTTGTGTCTACCACTACTATTAGGCACACATAGGAGTAACCAGCCCATTTTACTTAGATCTATTAGTCGTTGAATACCCTTATTACCTTGTTAGTTGAAGAATTGGGTTATCAAACTTGATTACACACACGCGTTCAGGAATGCTGACATCTTCAGACATGAGATTAGCCATACTCTTCCACGAGTCACTGCCAGTAGATGGTGCCTTAACCAACAAATCCTTTATCTGCAACGAGCAAGTGGTTAATTTCTTCTTCTTCTTCTTCTTCTTCTTCTTCTTCTTCTTCGTCTTCTTTTTCTTTTTCTTCTTTCAACATATGACTGATTTTATGGTTTTATAATATTGTAGATTCTATAACTTTACCAGATCTTCATTCGTGATATTATTATTACTATGATAATGATAGTATATATGATGGTGAAAAACATTTGTCATGCTTATTCTTCATATGGTGTAAAGCACATTTTATTAGTGTTATATATAAGTTTAAATAGGTGAGAATTGAGACTACACTATTTTTTCCATAAGCGTCTGCGTACCTGACTGTCTGGGAGTTTAACAAGCATCGCATAGTAGAACTTGGCTTTACTCTGAATGCCCACATCATTCGACCTTGTGAACACAGTGTGCAACAAATCTGCCAGCTCTGAAAGTAGAGGCCAATGACAATGTAGCACCCAGTAAACATTACAACCACAATGGAATCGAATCAATAATGTCCCATAATTACGTAATTTGTAAACGAAGGATATATATGCAAAACAGATAATTAATACTAAAAATTAAACTATAATAAGTAAATCACAATAAGGCAAATAAACTAGACAAATTAACGAGATAATTTCCCCAAGCAGTAAAACACACTCAATGGATACGTGTGACATGTGCGGCACAATGAACACCCAACCGTTAAACATATCTCACAATGAACACCCAACCGTCAAACATATCTCACAATTAACACCCAACTGTCAAACATATCTCACAATGAACACCCAACCGTCAAACATATCTCACAATGAACACCCAACCGTTAAACATATCTCACAATGAACACCCAACCATTAAACATATCTCACAATATTAAAACACCCAACCATGCATTAAACATATCTCTCAATGAACACCTAACCGTTAAACATATCTCACAATAAACACCCAACCATTAAACATATCTCATGTAGTGCCGTGGGATTACAAACATAGGCAACTTCACACACCAACTAAAACAAGCGGTCAGGGAATAAGCGATGCCTCCCGCCAGTCTCTAAACGACGTAATTAAGAGCCGTAAATAAAGTAGCCTTGTCACTAGGCGGGCACTGACCGAGGTCGCCTCCGAGTTTGTCGGACACATGTCATTAAGGGAGTACCTTAACGACAAGTGGTCGCGACACGGCCGGAGTGAACGACCTTCGAATAAAAGCCGCAACGTGGCGAGGACGGGGGGCAGGATATAAGGAGAGAGTTATTGGGTAGACAGGACTCTCCAGCTGCTAGGTGGTACGTGTTACACCGTTACTCTTCGTGTTCAGAATAAACCTATCGTTCACCGTTTACCGTTTACACCGTTGTTGTTCTGAATATCTACGTCTACTGTCTACAAGCGTATGCTCAACGCTACACTCACAATAAACACCCAACCGTTAAACATATCTCACAATGAACACCCAACCGTTAAACATATCTCACAATGAACACCCAACCATTAAACATATCTCACAATGGGCACTCCACCTTTGAACATGTCACCATGAACACCCCACCTTTATATAACACGTCCTGAGGAACGCCCTCTTTTTAACATGTCACAGCGAATGTACCACCACTAAACATAACACAACAAATGCATCACCTTCAAAATAAGTCAAACGATGAGCACACACTCTTTAACCTATACCCACTACATCATTAAGTCCCTACGAACGCCCCACCTTCACATCAGACACGCACCTTCAAACATGTCCCTGGTTGGGTGTGTCTGCAGGAGGGAACGGCAAACACCTATCAGCTGATGTCCTACGAGTAGGTCCCCCTCAGTCAGGATGGGGGTCGACTCACAGACGCTCAATAGCAGCTGAATGATCTTCTGCAAATTACACAGCAATGAATGAATGAACAAAGCAATGAAATAATGAAGCAACGAAGCAACGAATGAATGAATGAACGAAACAATGAATGAATGAAACAATGAATGAAACTTTAACTATATGAACAGGCCTGCCTATGAGGTAAGTGCAGGGTATAACCTGTTATTACAAGGACATGCCTACCTGGAAACATACATGAGTGACTATAGCCTCAATATATCATTATAATTATAATTATAACAGTAACTACAGCCTTAGCGGTAAGGACAGGTAGACTCACCTGTGACGACACGGAGGGCTGTGCGGCAGCTTCCTTCAGCAGCATGAGATGGTAGCTGAGATTCTCCTGCACCACAGCCATGTCATGCTGGGTGACCTGCTCCAGTATGCACAGCAGCATCTGATGATAGCACGATCTATAGTATAGCATCAAGACTAGAGTAATTAGATTATGATCAGATTAGACAGATAATATCAGATAATATCAGATCATATCAGATGATATATCAGATCATATCAGATGATATATTAGATGATATATCAGATCATATCAGATGATATATCAGATCATATCAGATGATATATCAGATCATATCAGATGATATATCAGATCATATCAGATATATCAGATAGATAACCTGCAATAAGGATCGTTACATCTGCTAGTTTGCCTGTGGAAAGGTGTGCTCTAAATAAATCAACTGTATCTTATTGGCTGTTGATGAAACATGGGACTTTTGAGCTTAAACTAAGATGAAAAAAATGTGTCAGATTGATTAATATGAATTAATACTACTATGAATTAATATATTTATGTTTTAATATTGTTCTCTTGATTGGTAGTAGAAAATATCATATTTGAAGCCCAGGCAGCATTCACATACCCTTGAACTTCAGTCTTCTGAACACACTTGAGAAAATCGAGAACATGTGGCATAAGGAAAGGCTCTGCTTGAACCAGAACTTCTACAAATCTGGAACACAAGCATACACAATACAATACCATGAAATATCTATACTATATTACTATCTATGTATGAATATATACTCCATTATACCATCTCTGTATAGTTATATTGATATTATAGTCTAAGCGACGAATAAATCAATTCCATTCTAAAGCACAATTTTCAAATATAACTTTGATAATGCAAACCCGGGGTGACTTGCTAGTATAGTGTCAATGCTGGATGTTAGTTCCCTGTGGTTAGTCTCCATGACTTACCTACAGACTTCAGCTGCGAGTTCTGTGCCGGGATGGCGACTGAAGTAGGTGTAAAGAACGCGGAATAACGCCGGCCCGTACTTGCCCGACTGACTGTAATGTACAAGCTTGCGCTGTATACCCAGGCTGCTGATAAGAAGTCTTGTATCAACATCTGAAATACGCAGGCATGTACGACATCAGATGCACCATCTCAAACAGCGGTACCTTTACACACAGAGAAAAAGAAGGAATAGAAAAAGCCAGGAGGAAGGTCATATGCTTCCAAAACATGTCCTTAATATAGGGAGTGTACTCAGAGAGTAGGCAGCCTCTACATACACTATAGAGAGAAAATCCATACACACAGAGGAGGCAGCACCTCTACACACGCACGCATGCATGCACACAGGTACGCACGCACGCACGTACGTAGGTACGCACACGCACGCATGCACACACGTACACACACACACACAGACACACGCAGGAGTAGGGGAACAGAGCAAGAAGAAAGAGGAGAAAGAGAGAGGGAGGAACCCATTAGAAAGAGAAGATGTAGCCCTTCTTTATCTATACAGGAGAGCCTCTATACACACAATAGATGGAGCCACTATACACACAGTAGAAAAATTCTTGTAAAGCAAGCGACTCTATACACAGAAGTCCCTCATCCCATATAGTAGGTCTCAGGGGAGAGATAGTGATCCGCGAGATGGCGCTTTATTAGTGTATTGTAGCTGCAGAAATCAGTTATCCCTAACCCTAACCCTAATCCTAACTCTAACCCTAACCCTAATCCTAACTCTAACCCTAATCCTAACCCTAACCCTAACCCTAATTCTAAAATAAAACAAAATTACCCAAAAATAATAAAATTAAATAAGAGACCAAATTAGCCAATCAGAGCCGTCCCCTAGCGGATCACTATCTCTCCCTTGTGCAAAATTTCATCCCATAGAATTAGGAGCTACTCTACACACAGTAGAAAAATTCCCTCTACAAACAGAAAGTGAAGCAACTCTATGCACACAGGCAAACGTCCTTCTTTTCACAGAATTAGGAGCTACTGTACACACAGAGGAGGAAGTTCCATTATATACCCAGAGGAGGCCACTATACACACAGTAGACTAGCACTTCTCATTTGCTTCAATACCTGAACTGTCATCGTAGCATGCGGTGAGAATTCTGAGTTTCTGTAGCCTCAGATCAGAGCTATCCAACGCAGTGGGTACCAACAGGTGGTGCTGCTGAGACTGCATCGAGGCAGCTAGTGGCGACACCTGTGGACAAGCGCAATAACTACAGCATTACACACCCAAGTCATATCACCTTTTAACGAACTTCTAAAATGCAGCTAGTAATCTTTAACAAGCAGTGAACAAGTTGTGCAGATACACACTGTTGTGTATTTTGTCATTTTTATCTTGAAACCGCAAATTCTAATAACTTTTGTAACTTTAGTACTACCTCACTTAATCTTCATGAAACAATTCTGCACAACCAATGTGAATAGATCCAGCTCTGAAATATACCACTGAGAATGTTACAACGAGCCTCACAGCATTACCTGCTAGTAAGACTATCTGCATGAGAAAAAAGTGGGGACTCAAAAAAAATTGGGTTCGGTGAGGGATCTGAAGCTATGGATTCTGTACAACACAATTGGTGACATTTCCTATAGACAGATAGAGATAGAATTTAAACAAGTGCGCGGCGGCCAGCGACAGCGCTCATCTAACGTCTACTGCGGTGACTCTGTGGTGGAGTGGTGGGATTCTAGTTACCCTGTTAGTCCCAAATGTGTTCACATACACGCCGAAACAGTGGGAATGCACGAGGATTGTATCAGCGAAACTTCGTCAAAGAATGTCGTTGGGATCATTATGAAAGTTGCCATGAGATGGCGCGTACGTTTAAGTGTCTTCAGATAAAGATGGAAGCTCCATCGTACGTCGTAGAACAACTATTTGGCAAGACAGAATAGGTAAGCACTCATCCATTTACCTACGCAAGCCTACAGGCTGCAATAGAGAGATGCCACCTGTAACCAATTAACGCAGGCAAAAACTACACAGCTACCACCCCACATGCACTGGCAGTGGCCACTGGCAGTGGCATACGTTACATGTAACATCTGACAGTACAGAATGCCATAGAAATTATGACGACTTAAGGAGCATAAACCTTCTTCAACAAATTTAGCTTTTGAAATTTCACTGTGACATTGTAGCCTCAGTACATCCAGCATGTATAGATTCTACTAGCAAACCCGGCCAGTCAAATTCTTTCTAACAGACAGTAAACAAATCCATGTTTAACCGCTCCTCTTGAGGCGTCAAAATGTTATCTGACACTTACTCTTCGCATGTCAGCAGAAAGTAGATTTCCATGCGTCCTTTCAATAAAGCCATTAAAATGCTAGGTCACCGCCTGAAAACAAAAATTTTTTTCAATCGCTCCGTCAGAGCATGTGCCAGAAAATGTCTAAAATCTGCCCTGTGCCCATTACCTTTGACCTTTGACCTCCAATTTCGGCACAGTGATGCTTTTCCTACATGATGCTATACACATACTACCACGAGCCTAGGTCGAGCCTTTAGATTTGTGCCGCAATCTCGCATCCCATTCTTTTACACCTTCTTTGGACCTTTGACCTTTGATCCCCAGCCTTCGACATCCCAACTCGTTTTGACGATCCCCCCCGCGTCGCTGAACATTCGTGATCCGTACGTAAGGCGTTAAGATTTGTGCCAACTGTTGACGCCCACGGACGGACGGCCGACGCACGCATGCACGCACCCACGCACGACAGACGGACGGACGGAGCGGACGATCGTGCGATTCTACAAGCTGCATCTGACTTCGTCAGATGAGCTAAAAACACTAAAATCTATTTAATTTGTAACATAAAAACTTGGATAACACACTATTATACAAGAATATATAACAAGCATACATTGTTAAGATCATTAGATTGAGAGACATTAGATTAGATTAAGACATCAGATAGCAATTCACTATTAAAAAAATTAAAAAAAATTAAATTCTAAAAAAACACAATTTTTCTCAAGATGGAAATCCATCTACAGAAGGACAGTTAACACCCATGTAGCTGCATCTCTCATTGGCTGCTTCTCACCTCGATGAATGTTCGAGGCCAGTGCAGGCAGAGTAAGACGGTTGGCTGATAGACAGGCCTCTGCATGGTGACGTGCCCGCAGCAAGGCATTGTGTACAGGCTACGTCTCCTCCGCATCCGCGAGAATAGATCGTCAGCAACATCGTCTGCAACGCGACCGTCGGCAGCGAGTTCACATAGCCGGAATGAAGCTCTTCGTGAGAGCTTTCATATGCGTGCGCGACTTCCTGTGCGCGAGTTGCGTATCGCATGCGTGCATGTGTGTATCCATAGTCGTGCGATATGTGTTTTGCGTGCGTCGCATTCATCTGTGTTGTGCCGTCGTAATCCGTATCGTCGTGCATGTGCGTGGCGTATTAATGTACGTGTGTGTCGTGCGTGCGTGCGTTCATAGGTGTGTTTGTGTATGTGTATGTGTAGTTTGATGTGCGTGCGTTGCGTGCTGTTTTCATGTGTGTGTCTTGTGTTATGTGTGTGTTAGTGTAGGGTATATTACAATAAATAATGTCATCCACATTACCAGCAGGTGAGGCAAATTGAGACTATAAATCGGAGGCTGAGAGAAGTTTCTTCGTGGAAGCTTTTATATGGCATTGCGCAGGATGTTACTGCACATTGCCAATGCAGATAATGTGTGCACATGGCGTGCTTATACGGTGCGTGTGTGTTGTGCATGCGTGTGTGTGTACGTGTCTGGCGTGAGCGCAGTGCTGCGTGCTGCAGGCCGTGGCGAATGCCGTGCGTGCGTGCACATGCATGTGTGTTCGATGTGTGATGTGTGTATGTGTGTGGGTATTACTATGTAGGAAATTATTACATCAATAATACCTTGCCAGCATTAGCCAGCCAGGTTGAGCAATGGCACACATGGTGACAGCGTATTTCATCATCGATTGTTCTGCGAAAATCTATTAGAAACAGATGAGAGAGTGAGAGCAGACAAAGCAGCCGAAAGAGAGAGACCAAGGAGCAGGGAGAAGGGCGAGAAGAAACGAGAGAGAGAGGAGAGCGAGAGAGACGAGAGGAGTAGAGAAGAGAGAGAGACGCAGAGAGAGAGAGGAACGAGAGAGAGAGAGAGAGATGAGGAAGAGAGAGAGAGGAGAGAGAGAGAGAGAAAGAGAGAGAGAGGAAGAGAGAGAGATGAGTCAAGATTTTTACATCTTAAGTGGAGCAAAATTCATATTGGCAGTTAGTTTATCCATCATCACACACTGTAGTGCTTAAATATGACTAGGATCCTAGTCAACTTATAGCATTAAAATTATGACAGTAAACCTCCAAAGACCAAGATAAAGCAAGTCAATATCATTAATATCTATCTATATAATTAAGCAAAACACAGAACGACATACTAATGGCTATATTTATCATATCTGTGGTATCAACATTCTAATTTCGAGATCACTATGGCCACATTATGCGAGTAATATCTCACCATAGGCGTGATCCCTGAAGCTCTGACTACGTCAGTGAGTTGATGAAGCAGCATAAACCTTGCCTGCGGGGTCAGTTGGTCACACATATCCAGCACGATTAGCAGAGCTCGCCGTAGCTCTCTCATGTCAAGATGGCTTGCCAAGCACCAGTCTTTTCTCTATCATCCATACATATGTCACAGAAAATACACCATTACATGTTATAAAGTTAACTCTTTATTAGTGGTCACTTTGATACAACAGATCCCAATCGATAAAAGACACTTTAAGTGATTCCCTTGAGTAGCAGTTGTGAAGTGAAATCAGCCTTATATTTTACAGACACCTACCCTGCCAGATACCTTCATATATATATATATATATTGAAATATACTTTTACATTCTATATACTAAACAAATAGCATTTGCTCTAATGAAAACAGCAGCAAGTGGGATATAATATTCTCGAGTTTATTGCATATTCACATGCTGCCACCTGGTGATCACACTGGCAACACAATGCTCATATTCATCAGGACCTTCAACAGTTATACCTTTAACAACTATGGAATCACACACGTTCTGTATCATATCATAACATAACAACGCACCTGCTTACAGAGATGGAAGGCATTAGCTGCATCGCCGGGAAGAACGAGAGGTTTCAGTAGCTCTGTGCGATCGTTCAGCATCCTTGTTATGCAATCCGATGGCACGCTGAAATGTGAGGGCAAAAAAACAACCGATGGCACCTAATAACCGTGTGCTCTTAATCGCACCATTCATAAAAACGCTGGTCCCACTAACCCCACAATTTGACACAGGGCATAACTTAATCCTATTTACATCCATCAGGACATGTGCTGGTACATCAGGCAGTGCTAACCAAACTTAATTGTTCCATATGTGTGAAAATGGTCTTTTCCTCTCCGTTTCTCTCAGGATCTCTCTCACCAGCAATTGGCTCGATACTTTGTTATAAGTGGCAACATGGGTACCCCTCCGTTCAATAGCTGAACTGGTTTACAAGGCAATGAGCGGGGTTTTTGCAAAAATAACTAGCATGAGAACGTATCAGGGAACAACAGGGACCAGTGATGGGTGGCCCAAATGTACTCGATTGTCAATTGGGAAAGTAGCTGGGACTGTAATAAAAATTAAATATTAATGCGATTAAATATTCTAGCATTCCAGCTCTAACAAAACCCCTGCTTTAGAAAAACTGGTGAAGGGCATTAGAAGGACAGAGTGAGCCAAATCTGAACCCCTAATGAATTTAATGACCACCAATACTGCAACACTTCATATACAGTCATGTATATGAAAGGTGCCTTCCCAGAAAATTTCAAGCAAAAAACATAAAATCAGGCAAACATGAATTATTTTAACATTGCACGTTTGTACTTGCATATATATGTGTGATAGGTAAAAAAAATGCCCGGGAATACGTTCATTCGAAGCTTTTAGACTACAAAGTGAAAGTGTTGGGTCGAATGTTTCAAACAGCGTTTACTTTTTCCGCTCTGCAGCGATGTTGTGACGCGTCTCTTGTTGCCATGCGGTGTTGCCAAGCGCTGAAGGTCATGAAGGATGCATGTGCTCATCTGTTATATGATATCTATGGCTGTGCATAACGTGACCTGCGTCGACTCTTCCCGCCATGATGCAGAACCGCTGCGACACGCGTTTTTCGAGTTGTTTTTTCGTTGAGCGAATATAAGCTTGATACATATTTTTACAGTTTTATTAGCTCATCTGACGTAGTCAGGTGAAGCTTGTAGAATCGCATGATTGTCCGTCCGTCCGTCCGGCCGTCCGTGCGTGTGTGCGTCCGTCCGTCCGTCAACAATTGGGCACAAATCTAAACGGCTCGACGTACGGTCACGATATTCGGGACGTGGGGGGGGGGCTAATCCGAAAACGAGTTGGGATGTCGAAGCTGGGGGGTCAAAGGTCAAAGGTCAAGAGGTGTAAAAGAAGGTGTAACATTCCCTTGTAAACAAGAATGCGAGTTCATGTAGAAATGATGAAGTAGATCCAAATTAACTTGTGTGGTAAACTGTATAATCTTTAATATCTTAGACACATCACATCTCCTTACACACAGACAAACAACGCCGCACACGCGCATACGCGCGTCTGCTCACTCTCGCGCCCAGAACCAGAATCCCCCCCTCTTACATCTCTCTCTCTATATTCCCCCAAAACTCCCTACATCCTGAGCGCACATGTCACCCGTTCTCTCAGACCTTGTCCTACCCCTATTTCACACTGACTCTCGAAACTGCCTAATCTAAAACCCGCTTATCCAACTCCCTGTAACATCAATGTAGCCGCGCGACGCTGCGTCTACGCAGACTACCTGGTCACCAAACAACCCTAGTCTATAGCCTCGCTGACTACTTCATGTAACACGTGCAAAAACATGTTACACCCTCCTAACTTAAGGTATACGGGGAGAAATTCAGAATTGCCGGCGCACAAATGCTAAACGGTCGACCTAGGCTCGTGATAGGCGCGTGTATAGCCATCATCGTAGGAAAAGACATCACTGTGCCGAAATTGGACGGTCACAGGTCAAAAGTCAATGGGCACAGGGCAGATTTTAGACATTTTTCTGAGGACATGCGGTCTGACGGAGGCGATTGAAAAACTTTTTTTGTTTCAGTGGTGACCTACCATTTTTATGCGCTTATTGAAAAGACATGAAATGTACTTTCCGCTGACATGCGAAGAGTAAGTGTCGGATAAACCTTTTGACCTTAACCTTGTTTTCGCGATTACCCCCCCCCCCACGTCCGAATATCAGTGACCGTACGTCGAGCCGTTTAGATTTGCTGCCCAACTGTTGACGCACGGCACGCGACGGACCGACGCTCGCACGGACAGACGACACGGACGATCATGCGATTATACAAGCTGCATCTGACTATGTCAGATGAGCTAACAAGTGCCGCAGAGCGACAGCGCCTCATCTAACGTCTACTGCCGGTGGACTCTGTGGTGAGAGTGGTGGGATTCTAGTAAACCCTGTTAGTCCAAAATGTTTCACATACACGCCGCAACAGTGGAAATGGCACAGGGATGCGTATCAGGAACCTTCTCAAAAGAATGTTCGTTGGATCGTTATGAAAGTTGCACGCAGATGGCGCGTACGTTTAAGTGTCTTCAGATTAAAGTATGGAAGCTCCCATCATAGCGTAGTGAGCAACAACTATCTGCAAGACAGAATAGGTAAGCACTCATCCATTTTACCTACGCAAGCTCCTACAGGCTCAATAGAGAGCTGCCACCTGTAACCAATTAACGCCGAGGCCAAAAAACTCCACAGCTACACCAACCACATGCACTGTGCAGTAGCCACTGGCAGCTGGCATACGTTACACTTAACATACTGACAGTACAGAATGCCATAGAAATTATACGATTTAAGGAGCATAAATCTTCTTTAACC
>NW_014577734.1:6719-9568 GCF_000485595.1 Priapulus caudatus | reverse complement strand
CCGAGAGAGAAGAGAGGCAGAGAGGAGAATGAGAGAGGAGGAGAGAGGAGAGGGAGACGCGGAGAGGAGAGAGGGATCGAGGAGAGATAGCGAGGAGAGAGAGGAAAGGACGGGAAAGAGAGAGAAAGGAAAGGGAGAGAAAGGCGATGAGGCGCAGACGAGGGAGAGGAGAGATGAGGTAGAGACAGAGGAGACTGAGGGAGAGATGCGGAGGAGGGAGAGCGAGGCTGTGCCGATAGGAGAGAGAGGAGGGAGAGAGAGAGAGAGACGAGAGAGAGAGAGAGAAGAGAGAGAAGAGAGAGAGGAGAGAGAGCGAGGAGCGAGCGAGCGAGAGCAGGAGAGAGAGAGAGAGAGAGAGAGAGAGAGAGAGAGAGAGAGGGAGGAGAGCGATGCATGAGAGCGATGCAGAGAGAGAGGAGAGGAGAGAGAGAGAGAAGAGAGAAGAGAGAGAGGAGGCGAGAGAGACGAGAGGGGAGATGAGAGGAGAGAGAGAGGAGAGAGAGATGGAGAGAGAGAGTAGAGGTCAGAGAAGAGAGAGTGAGAGAGAGAGAGAAGATTGAGAGAGGAGAGAGCAAGAGATGAGAGAGAGAGAGAGAAAGAGTGCGAGAGAGAGAGAAAGGAGAGAGAGAGAGAGAGAGAGAAGTAGAGAGATAGATGATAGATAGAGAGAGAGAGAGAGAGAGAGAAAGAGAGAGAGATAGATAGATAGATAGAGAACTCTCACTCATGAATGAGGAAGGAAGTTATTTTCTCTGGCTGGACAGAAGTAACGATACAGGGATTACACCGATGTGTTATTCTTGGTATTGCTAAGAACTTATAGAGTTATATATAGAGTATTCGAGTAGTATAGTATATTAGAGTAGTTATTGGTTATAGAGTAATTTCATTAGATAGTTACAGTTAGATAATTATGCATGTAGCTAAATAAATTTAATCTGTTACAAAACATATTGACATCTGTGGAGAAGTCACTCAGATATATCTATAACTACTTAATTTCTATAATTACTTTATCTCAAGCTTGTAATGGTAGTACTAAGGGTACGTACTCCTAACGGTAACACAGTAGATCTACCTGTGTAGCCCTTCGCTCCCAATGCAGGGCTATACGAACAACAGGGATGTGAAGTGGCACTGAATCTTTAGAACATTGCATGCCAAGTGGTTGCTAGTAATACAGTAGAAGGATATGCTAGCCAGGCATCTATAAAGATAACCATTGACTTTAGCCTGCCATTCTCAAATCTGTACTGCGAACGTAGGGCTACGCGGGTAGAAGAATAGCAATTCGTACCAACTGGTCTGTAGATATCAAAATGGTTGTCATGGTAACCAGCAGCTGACCCTTGTATGTGCTGTTCTGGTCGTCTGCTTGAAGTTGAATAAAAACATTGCGCAGAGATCCGACAACTTGCTCCACACTTGGATAAAAGATAAACCAAAAATTTAGTGAGGTGTTTAGTTACATATAAGATAAGACAAATACTATGTAATAAACAGGTGCACATTTCCATACCTTTCATTGTCCTGCAATAATATGTCCGAATGTTCCTGAAGCAAACTCAGGAAGAGCAATTTGCAGGAAACTGTTGCTTCTTCCAGATATAGTCCCTGTGCATGATACAACGGTATTGATAAGTAGGGCTGAGAGGGTCTATGTCCCCCAGGGTACTGTCGGAACGTGTACTATCTAATATGCTGGACCGTACCTCGCCTACTCCACTAACGAGTCTAGGGAGTCGCCTACACCTACTCCCTAACCCTAATCCTAACCCTAACCATTTATATATTATTGCCTGTTGTTCGGGGCACTCTGCTCTCATAGTGTTGCTGAGGGAAGGTATAGTGCCCGAGCGGTAGCAAGGGCACTATTCCTTCCCAAAGCAACACTATGACAGCATAGTGCCCCCAACAACAGGCAATAATGTTTTTAGTGCATCACATGACTTTGCAATCTACTCGGCAAATATGAAGTGAATAAGACAAAGTTTCTTAAACGAATAATGACTGGCGATGACTCAGGAAAACTGCTACAGGTAGGGGAAATAACTGCGTCGCGCAAGCAATAGTGCCCGCTCGGGCACCATTGTTTCATAGTATACCTGCGACGTTATCCAATGGAATTTCTCATTCTTCCATTGGATTTATCATGTGATGCACTAAATATCATATAGTGACTAGGGTACGTTCCGGTATAATACCGGACCGTACCCAGGGTACGTTCCGGCAGTACCCTGGGGGACATAAACCCTACGAGCATAAGTAGGCTAAGCAATGCAATTTTTCCAACGCAGCGCGTCTAGACTACACACGTACAGCAACATGTGCGGCGCGTTTGCACTATATCGACCGTGAGTCAGACAACCTTTCAACTTGATCGTAGGCGTGGTAGGCCGTTGCATGTACGCATTCTTGCATGTAGGAATTGAAATTCGCGCCAGGCATATAGCACATCTAGTATGGGGTCAAAATACCCAATTAAATGCACCTTGCGCGATAATATATATGACTATAATATCGAAAAAGGGAATATAAGGTGTCAATTTTGTATGATTGTAAATAAAATCGACACCTCATTCTATTTTTTATATTATAACTTTCTATATTTACATGGGGGAGCATGTGTTTTTACTTCTACATACACACACATACACGCCAACCCTACCGCTTTACGCGGTAGACTACCGCTTTTTGAAGACTTCTACCGCCTACCGCTTTTAATACTATTCCTACCGCATTGCAAAATATTTTGAAAAATTATTATTATTTATTTTTTTTCATTTTATCTCTAATAAATGTATGTAATGTATCTCTAATGTATTCTATTGCAGTCCAATTACTCCCCA
>NW_014577734.1:0-6686 GCF_000485595.1 Priapulus caudatus | reverse complement strand
ATAGTGAAAACGCGCGCGCAAATAATCTCCCCCTGGGCGGAGTGACACGCCTCCTGATTGGTATAATCAAGATATAATCGGAGTGGCTGCATGGCAAAACGCGAAGATCAACTCCCTACACAACCTTTCTATCGGATGCTAAAAGTTTTTACGTTATCGACCGCGAGTCGGCAAACGTGTCAACGTTTCACCTACAGTGCGCGCGATGGGGCGGCGTGTACATACGCCGATATAGTGAAAACGCGCGCGCAAATAATCTCCCCCTGGGCGGAGTGACACGCCTCCTGATTGGTATAATCGGAGTGGCTGCATGGCAAAACGCGAAGATCAACTCCCTACACAACCTTTCTATCGGATGCTAAAAGTTTTTACGTTATCGACCGCGAGTAATTGGAAAACGTTTCAACATTGCACGCACATTGTACGTGCGGGGCGACGTGGATACGCATTTTTGCTCGAGTAATTTTACTATTAGTCTTTTAATATATTTTTAATCATTATATCGTATGATATAAAAACGCGCTCTTCTCCTGGGTGGAGAGACACACAAAAACTTGATCAAACTCGCTGACCATAATTTGAGAAAATAGAACATATGTTCTAATATTATCTCTCAACCAGTTCAACTATAGTTCAACTAGTTGAGAGGCTAGAACATGTCTATTTTCTCAAATTTTGGCACTCAGCCACTCTTTCCATAGCAATCAGAAGGTGTGTCCCTCCCCCAGGGGAAGATTATTTGCGCGTGCGTTTTTGCTATCGGCGCCAGGCTAGCGCGAATGACTGTAATACGAGCAAAAATGCGTATCCATGCATGGCGCCCCGTGCGAACACTGCGGGTCAAATGTTGAAACGTTTGCCGACTCGCGGTCGATAATGTAAAAACTGCGAACATATATCTGCTAGAAAGGTTGACGCCTGAGTTGTGGGAGCTGAGATGCTGTTCTCGCAAAAACATGGGCATGCAATTTCGAGCCAACATCGAGTAACGAAAATAGAACAGGTTCTATAATCTCCCAACCAGTTGGCCGCGCGGCGTTTACGCTGCTGACTGTCGGTTGCCGAATTGCGAAATTGGACCAATTCGTCAGCTCGCAGCATAAAGTCGATAGTGTAAACAGAGCTTTACATTGGGTGGCCGTGATCCTGCAGCCAGTGGTTCATTGTAGACCTCTCTCTAGAGCTACAGTAGTGTTTTTCCGCAGTTGCATGAGTCTAGAATTTGTAAATGGCGACTGCCGAGCTATGCCCCCAGAGATCGAAGATAAACCTCCTCATATACTTATATGAGAAGGCTGAATGCCTGTGGCGTATAGGAACGCCTGAACACAGAGACGGGGACAAGAAGCGAGAAACGCTAAAAGAAATTGCGAACATGCTTGAATGGCCGGGTAAGTGCATCAAAATATAGCATGGAATGTTTCGATCGTTTATGTATATGATCAAGAGTAGATAATAACACATGAGTAGATAATGTGTTATTATCTACTCTTGATATGATCAAGAGCGTATAAAGAAGGTTATATTCTTTATACATTCTTGATATGATGTCTGGCATCTGCGCTGATGTGTCTGGTGTCAGATTATTTTAGATATATAGATTATTTCTCAGACATTCTGATTTCTGCAACATATATTCAATAGACAGAAACTGCTAAATGCCTTTTAATACGTTTCACAAAATTCTCACACGGCTTCTTGAAGTAAATATACATTACATCATGAAAGCGCAAGGTAATTCTTGAAACGGTAATTTTTCCTCATTAATTTTACTGTAACAATCATGAATAATATCTAAACAAATTGTAATAATCTGTTATAAAAGAATATAATAATAAAATCTATTGTGAGAGATCTGCGTGATTAGTATGATTACTATAAATTTTTATTTTTCAGTGTCTGACGTAAAGAAAAAAATTATAAACCTGCGCACATATTTCGCCAGAGAATTTGCGAGAGTGAATAAGAGTATATCTGAACCTGGCACCGCACACATGTACGTGCCACAATGGGCTCATTATGATGCACTGATGTTCCTCCAGCCATACCAGACGGCAAGGAAATCTATTTCTTATTTGGTATGTCTATTCAATTCCTCAACTGCCAAGCCACTTGGCCCTCATTGCCAACAAAGTACTTGCATAAATCTTCCCTCACCAGTTCAACACTACCACAGCTTTTGCTGGGGGTCTGTTGAGTTACAGAATTTATGATGTCTCTCTCTTGATTCCCTCCATGATCCGTAAAGTACTTCATGGGTTATTGGGAGATTCCCAGTAATACATAGTAACAGGAGTATTCCCCAGTACAAGTTTATGAAGCGCACACGTTGCCAGGACTAACAGTTCAGGGTTTTTTTTATGCAGGTGCAGTAGCCGTGAGGAATACTCTGAACCGGTTAGCTAAATTTCCGAAAGCATTTTCTACTACTCTACATGCCCGTGATAGCCAATAATTAAAGATTTGCCTGCTTTTATCAAGCCCTCGTCCCGGGTATGGCTTCATCGTGTAACGTTTTAGAGGGAAGGCCTATTAAGTAACTGCCACAATAGTCATAGACTGAATATTTTGCATTACTAAGCTTAATTTTTCCCGTGGTATGTTTAGGGTGTTTTCTTCAATGGCCATGCTCAGAGTCGAGTTTCGATAAACACCCACATCACTAGCTCTACTATTACTTCCAACATCAATGCGAATAAACCTATCATTTGCATCAACCAATCCAAGCAAAACAATGCTAAAATAACCTTTATAATTGTAAAACAATGACCTGGATTTTTTGGGGAGTTCTTATCCTAACATACTTCCCACCATGTGCACCGATGCAATTTGGGAAATGTTTGATTTTTTGCAATTCATCGTTAGTCTCGGGAATCTAAAAATGTATTTTTTTCTAATTTAAGGACGAGTCACAAGAATCGGAAACGACTTATTTGGACACAGAGGTGCTAACGGTTTATGCCAAAGAAGAGGACAGTCAGGATGATTATGAACAGGAGGAGACTGAGGAATCACAGTCATTGATGAGGAAAGCCCTCTCACCAACCCCATCCACTGCATCAAGAGTATCGACAGCATCACACCCATGTTCAGCCCTGATAATGAAGGACACTTCCAAGACAGCAAAATGCAAACTTTCAGGCCTAATAGCCCCCAAAACTAAACGCACTAAGCCTGCCGATGAACTGCTTAAACAGGCTGTAAAATTCTTCAAGGATTGCCATGGAAGCAAACTGGAGAGCCACACTGTACTCAAGCAGCATGCTGAAACAGAAGATGAGGTTTTTGTAAAATATATTACGATGCAGTTGGCCAAAATTAAGGATGAACGTACAAAAGGAATCGTGAAAATGCGAATACAGCAAGTTATATATGAGGGACAGTTTCCCCAGGGATATTTGCCACAAGTGCCCAATGCACCACATACCAGTTGCTATCCAACCACATCTCAAAGCCAGAATAGCACTTTGACAAATCAATGAAATGTGGTCGCGACATCCACGTACCTAAAGGGGCCATTTAAACGGCCAGTAACCATGCTGTAAGTGTAACTGTTAGATTCTAACGAGCATACTTACATATGCTGTACAGTAGAGCTACAGTAGTACATATATATGCTGTACAGTAGAGCTACAGTAGTACATATATATGCTGTACAGTAGAGCTACAGTAGTACATATGCTGTACAGTAGAGCGAGTTTAATTGTACATTATTCTACGATATTCATAGTTTTATTTTGTAATTTGTATTTTATAATTTTTTTTTTTTTTTTGTTTTTGGTTTTTTTTTCTTGTTTTTTTTTTTTTGTTTTTTTATCTTTTTTTTTTTTTTTTTTTTTTTTTTTTTTTTTTTTTTCATATAATTATCATACAATTATCAAATTAAATAAATATATATATATATATACAGTAATAAGGAGTATATCGTATATATATATAAATATATATAAGTATCAGGGGAAAAAATTTCTTTGTTTTTCACGAGAGCTCTTTTTCACCAAGTCTGTGGGAAAAATTGTTCTCGTCAAAAATTTTACGGGAGCGATTTCGAAGGTTTGAAGAGCGAATCGCTCATCACTGCCGTGTATTTTTTACCCTGATAAGTATATAGCAAGTAAAAACATATGGGCACCCATGTAGATATAGAAAATTTAGCCAATGGAAGTGATTCTATATGACATATGCATGTGTTCATAATTGTTATGTGTGTATAATCAGAGCGCTTTATTTACTTATATCAGGGGTTAATAATGTCATTATTAACATCTGCTTATATCAAGACAGCATGACTTTTTAAGTTTTATTATGCAGAACTTTTATTCTTTCAAGGGATAATAAAACATATATACATGTTGCAAAAAGTAAAACTCAGTGTTACTGCAACTTGCAAGTCAATATCGCCAGTACTTAAATCTGTTACCGTATATTATGCATTACACCCATCTGGCATTAGGTGCGTTCTTCTGCGGAAACTGTAATTGTTAATAATGGAAGTGGCACAAATATCACTCATCTATAATTATGAATGCTTTGTTGACAATAATTTTTGAACAGATTTATTAAGATAAAGAAGATATTTTATAAGACAAAAATTAAGAACCTTGGCTAGGAAATATTATTAAAAATTAAATCATAAATATTATTTAATAAAAATGAAGAAAGTCTACTTTTTATGATTTAATTGTTTTATATTCAATACATGTATGTTCAGCCCCAGTAATACTAATAAATTATTATAACTTACATGCATAAATACACGCACACGCAGATACATACACACACAGACACAGAAGCACACACACATCCACACATACATGCACACATATACACACATTAATACAGTATTAATAGTTCTTGATATACACATATATATATATATATATATGTATATATATATATCGCGTATGTAATAAATATCGCGTGGTGTGTGTGCGTGTGTGCCTGTGTACATAAATAACATGCAAATTGCAATATACATATATATATATATATATATTGCAATTTGCATGTACCCGTCCAAATGTTAGTAATTGAACATAAAAACCTGGCTTTTTCCTTTTTTATTAAATTTAATATAATCCCAAGCTTTAGTTCTAAGTTTTATTAAGTTTTTCTTAAAAACGTTGCTCAATCTTAGTTTGAGACCCTGGGGCGCGTTCCACAAAGCTCCGTTAGCTATATTCTCCGCTATCTTCTCCGCTAACTCCCGAGTTGTCCACTAAATAGTGTCATATATCTGTCATATGTTGCGCTGTTTTCTTACGGGTATGGATACGTCTGTGACTGGGTGTAAAGAGTCGGCGCGGAGGGTTCTTCCCGCCGTGCGTGAATAAAGATAATGCGTTTACTTAATGTCATACGCCTTCTCGTGATACGCATACAAAACAGTACTTGGTGGCAGCGGTAAACCAGCCGTGAGATGCCAAGAGTGACTGGTGAGTCGGATTCATGCGTTTTCCCGTCATGACACGGCATATTTTGACAACACGGTGACTTTTCGTTCGGTGCCTCACGGCTTCGACAAGTACAGTGCAGATACACGCCGCTGTATACACCCATGTAGCTGCATCTCTCATTGGCTGCTTCTCACCTCGATGAATTGTTCGAGCCAGTGCAGGCAGAGCAGACGTTGGGTGATAGGCAGGCTCTGATGGTGACCGTCCCGCAGCAAGCGTGTGTACAGGTACGTCTCCTCCGCATCCGCGAATAGATCGTCAGCAAACATCGTCTGCAATGGCCGTCGCAGCAGTTCAACATAGCGGAATGAAGCTCTTCGTGAAGCTTTCATTGCGTTGCGCGAGTGTGCGCGTGTTGCGTATGCATGCGTGCATGTGTGTATCCATGTGCGTGCGTATGTGTGTGCGTGCGTGCATTCATCTGTGTGTGCGTGTATGCGTATGTGTGCATGTGCGTGCGTATATGTACGTGTGTGTGTGTGTTCATCTGTGTGTTTGTGTATGTGCGTGCGTATATGTACGTGTGTGTGTGCGTGCGTGCGTGCGTTCATCTGTGTGTTTGTGTATGTGTATGTGTTGATGTGCGTGCGTATATGTACGTGTGTGTGTGCGTGCGTGCGTGCGTTTATATGTGTGTTTGTGTATGTATGTGTGTGTGTGCATGTGCGTGCGTATATGTGCGTGTGTGTGTGCGTGCGTGCGTGCGTTCATGTGTGTGTTTGTGTATGTGTGTGTATTAGTAGGGTATATTACATAAATAATGCCATCCACATTAGCAGCAGGTTGAGGCAAATTGAGCAAAATCGAGGCTGAATGAAGTTCTTCGTGAAGCTTTTATTGCATTGCGCAGGTGTATGCATGCATGAGTATTGAGTATGTGTGCACGTGCGTGCTTATACGTGCGCGTGTGTGTGTACGTGTGTGGGTGCACGCGCGTGCGCGCGCGTGTGCGTGCGTGCGTGCGTGCGTGCGTGCACATGCATGTGTGTGTGTGTGTGTGTATGTGTGTGGGTATTACTATTAGTAGGAAATATTACATCAATAATACCTTCCACATTAGCAGCAGGTTGAGCAATGGCACATCCATGGTGACAAGGTATTTCATCATGATTGTCTGGAAAATCTATAGAAACAGAGAGAGAGTGAGAGAGACAAAGAGAGAAAGAGAGAGACAGGGAGAGGGAGAGGGCGAGAAAGAAAGAGAGAGAGAGAGAGAGAGAGAGAGAGAGA
>NW_014577733.1:166709-170913 GCF_000485595.1 Priapulus caudatus | reverse complement strand
AAAGAGAAAGAGAGAAGCAGATCGAGAAAGATGGAGGCAGATGGCTAACCCGGCAATGCAGAGTATAAGCGCAGCATCCCCACTCTTGGCTTCCTCTTCACTCCGCGTGTGTGGCGCGCCGAAAGCACGGCCCTTATTAGATGGCGACAAATTGCGGGACCTTGTTTTCGTTACGTCGCAAGCCGCAGCCGAAGCCTCAGCCGGGGAAAATTTCTCGGCGACGAATTCAACCGCGTAGAATCTATAACCTCGCGCGCTGGAGGGAGCGACTCATCGGCTCAAGATTTTCCTGCGACTGGGAGAGAATCTGTGAATCTGGGAGAGCGAGTGAGAGAGAGAGAGAGAGCGAGAGAGAGCGAGAGAGAGGAGGGGAGAGACAGAGAGAGAGAGAGAGAGAGAGAGAGAGCGAGAAACGTAGCGACCAGAGTAAATACATTCGTCTCCGCGTGCGTGTGTTTATTTCGCGCGCGCTATATATAGTTTTTTACCGAATTTCACGCTATGTCATAGATTTAGCGCGAAGGCCGCAATGTTTCTGCGCATTAGAATTGCTGCCATAACCGCGGAAGGCTCGGCAGCCCGGGCATGCATGCACGTCGTCTTTGTGAGCGAGGGGGAATATCAGAGGCTTTCATCTAGCTGCCGCAGCAGTTCGGCTGTCACGACCAGAGATGTAGATGTTTCCGTCAGCTGCAGATGTTACTTCTTGAAAACGGGACCCAATTACCACCGCGCCTGTACTTACGCGATATATATATATATATATATATATATAATATATATACGTCACAGTCGTACAGCCCACGCACGTAGTCGCGAACGATCTCATGCTTGTCTGCTTGACCAGGCCAGAACAGCTGCAGCTGACTGCGACGTGTCGTCACAATGGAGAGACGGCGGGTGGCTCTCTCACTCTCTCACGCCGGCTTCAATACCTCAGGCATCTCTCCTGCTTCCCTTCCTCATCCTCGCGCTATGGCGACGCGCGATCTCGCGTCATATCCGCCGTGCGCGGATTTCGCCGGCTTAGCGTGGCGGCGCTGCTAGCGGCGAGGACGACAGCGGACGTTGACGATGGTTTGGAGCGTGAGTTGCAGCAGGGCATGCAGCGAGTATAGGAGGTGGTGGGAGGAGGTGTAGGGATTGAATAGTCGGGCGATGAAAGCGGACGTGGACGCAGCTTACTGAGTCCGATCTCGCAATGCTGAGCGGGCAAGCCAGTAGATTTCTCTCCATACCTCTTGATTTATGCCTCTCTTTCCTTCCCTTCCTCTCTCTCTCGGTCTCTCTCTCTCTCGATCTCTATCTATCTATTTCATTCTATGCTATTATTCTATCATATCCTATCTATCTATCTTCTATCTATCTATCTATTATTATCTATCTATCTATCCTTAATCTATCTATCTAGTCTAACTCTACTGTCTATCTATCTATCTATCTATCTCGCTCGCTTCTCTCTCTCTTCTCTCTGTCTTGGTCACTCTTCTCTCTTCTCTCTCTCTTTCTTCTATCTATTTCGCTCGCTCGCGCTCTCTCTCTCTCTCTCTCTCTTCTCGTTCTCTCTCTCTCTTTTCTGTCCTCTGTCTCATATTTCTCATAGCGCTTGTCTGCGCTGGGTGTCCTTCCCTCCCCGTCTCTATATATATTATCCTCTATTTATGCAATGCATGCCGTGGTGCCCAGCGGATAGAAAGCAGATGTATATATATATATCTATATTATATATATTATATATATAATGTGATGATGCTGTGTGTGTGTGTGTGTGTGGCTAATGTGTGATGCTGTGCTGTCGTTCGTCGGCGTGCGGTGCGTGCGTGCAGTTGGTGTGTGGTGCTGTTGATGTGTGTGTGTTGGGTGTGTGTGTGTGTTGTGTATGTGTGATATGTGCGTGATGTGTTGTGTGTTGTGTGTGTGTGTGTGCGCGCGCGCGTGTGTGTGTGCGTGTGTGTGCGTGTGTGTGCGTTTGTGCGTGTGCGCGCCAGCGTGTGTGTGTGTAAACTTTGATTTTGTCGACACTGCGTCAAGTATACGCTCTCGAGAAATGCAAGCCGATGATGACGACGACGGCTGCAGACGCGCGCTTGCCGCTGCAACCACAGCATTTACCGAAGCTATTAAAACCAACCCGACAAAAGTGCCACTTACACCGACCGCCTGCTTTTGGCTCTTGTGTGCGGCAGGCGCAGGCCGCGTGCGTCTGCGCGTGCGGATATGCACATGTGCGTGCGTGCAGGCGTGCGTGCGAGAGTGCAGGCGTGCGTGCGGGAGAGCGTGCGTGCGTGCGTGTGGCGCGTCTGGATTTCAAGCTGTAGTTCTATATACACGTGCCGAGACGTATTTACATATTTATGCCGATAAATGCTTATGCAGACGAAGTCTAAATGTAAAGCATGAATTATTTCAACGTGCGACCAGTTTTAGCAGGTCGAATCCGTGTCTTCATGCACACGAGGCAATCTCTATGCTATCCCTAATCGATACTGCCTTTCCCTAACGTATAAAACCTACACGATCATATTTGGACGCATTTCTCATCAATCGAATCTCCTTTTAATTCCTATCGTATCCTAACTTTGTCGATCAAGTTAAAATCTGCTTGATCATAACGGCTGGAACAGCACATTTTATAATTATATAGGGCGTTGTGAGTTAGTGAGTCAGCAGTCCTATATATACAGTTGTCTATAGTACAGGCACGCTTCGTATACACATATATGTGTGTATGTATATATATATATATATATATATATATTATATAGTTATAATTATAATAGACTATTTAGACGGGCCTAAAATCCCGAAGGCTAAATGCGATGAAGGCTAACTTATGCACATAAAATGTATTCGGTGACTCGGCCTGTTCTCCTGCCGCTCGGCTCTCTCGATGCTCTGCTCTCTCTCGTCATTCTCTCTCTTAGTGCTCTCTCTCTCTCTCTGGCCCGCACACGCTGTGCGTCTCTGCCGCGGCGCTGCTGTCCCCCCGCCTCTCTCATCGGCGCTCATCTCTGCCCGCTTATCGCTACCGCTCTCGTCTCTCTCTCTCCTCGTCTCTCTGCCCGCTCGTCTCGGTCTCTCCTCTCTCTCTCTGCTCTGCTCTCTCTTCCGCGCTCTACTCTTTTCTCTCTTCTCTCGCTCTGCTGGCTCGTCTCCCGCGCATGCTCATCTCCGCTGTCGCTGCTCGCCCTGACTCCATCCCTCTCCATCTCGCCTCTCTCTCTCTCTCTCCGCTCTCTCTCTCTTTCTCGCTTCCTGACTCTCTCTTCTCCCGCTGCATTCTCTCTTTTCTCACTGGCTCTGCCCGTCTCGTGCTCTCTCTCTCTCCAGCGGCTTTGCTCTCTCCGAGCTGTCGCTGCTCCGCCCTCTGCTCTGCTCTCTCCTCCTCTCTCTCTCTCTCTCTCTCTCTCTTTCCCTCTCTCTCTTCCTCTCTCGCTTGCTCTCGCTCGCCCCTGCCTGTTCCTGCTTGCTCTCTCTCTCCCTCTTACACACATGCACGTCCGTACCCATGCACGCCAGCACACCCGACGCATGCACCCAGCCTCTTCCTATTATCGCTCGCTCTCATCCTGCTATCACTCTCTTCCCCATTTCTCTCTCGCTCTCTTTCCGTCTTTCTCTCAACCAATTTATCTATTTTTGTGCCCCTCCCCATCCGTTGTCTCTGTCCCGCCCTCTATAAACCGATGCATGCTTGGTTATTATTAGAATTCAATTTTAGTATGTGACCATCATGGACCGAGCTTTCGATTAATCATGACGGTGGCTGATACGACATGCGGCCTGCATTTTATCATCAAGACGCAGCGAAGGCTCGCAGCCTATCCGGGGTTTACTTTGATGTGAATTAAACAGCTTCACTATTGCCGCGCGCGCTCATTTCGAGTCTATTATCAAACACCGGCTATATATGCGGTGAGGGTATTTACATCGGAAATCTCACAAAACAGCTCTGCGTGTCTGTGAGACCTCGTATTCTCTCATGCACTCATCACGGATGTTATGTGCCTGTGATGTGATCCCACGTTTGAAGCGATGGCGACTATGCTATAGCAATCACACGCACATGGCGCATGCCCGCACGCCCGCACGCCCGCACGCGCACTCACGCACGCACACACACACACACACACACACACACACACACACACACACACACACACACACACACACACACACACACACACACACACACACACACACA
>NW_014577733.1:162219-165724 GCF_000485595.1 Priapulus caudatus | reverse complement strand
AGAAGGAGGAGGAGGAGGAGGGGGAGGGAGGGGGAGGAGGAGGAGGAGGAGGAGGAGGAGGCTGAGAATCGATGCAGGGTTTCGAAAGAGAGTAGCGTAGTATTCCGCTACTGTGCGATGAGAACGGTTTTTAAAGAGTGGCTACGACAGCTGCTTCAGTTACCTTCCTTTCTTTAGTAGAAAACTCCTATGATGAGCTTCACGTCTCCATGGTACGCAGGTGGTGCTAGAGCTGACGCGTGTGTAGTCTCGCACGTGCGCGCACGTGTATTGGTGTGTGTGTGTGTGTGTGTGTGTGTGTGTGTGTGTGTGTGTGTGTGTGTGTGTGTGTGTGTGTGTGTGTGTGCGCGCGCTCACGTATGTGTACGTGTGTGACATACATCTATGATGATAACTCGTAACTGTGTGTGTGTGTGGTGTGTGTGTGTGTGTGTGTGTGTACGTGTGTGACATACATCTATGATGATAACTTCAATAACATGATGTTAACGCGCAATGACAGCTAGCAGTAGCTGAGAGAATAGAGAGTCGGTGTGTGTTCTAGATGATGCGAGAAATGATGGATATGCACACACACACACACACACACACACACACACACACACACACACACACACACACACACACACACACACACACACACACACACACACACACACACACACACACACACACACACACACNGTTTGAAACAATGACAAAAAGTATTGAGTACTAGGTTGGTATTATGAGTGAGCTTCGGGGCTAGTCCGTATCTATTGTATTATAACGATTAGCGTGCTGTGGCCGCTTGTGGCGGGGTAAATACAAAGGGTGTAAGAGATGCGCGTCTCTGGTGCTAGCGTGGCGCGTGCGTGTGCGTCGCGCTGCGCTGTCGCACGCATCCGTGTCTTATGTGCGTGCGTGTGCACGTGCGTGTGTGTCATCGTGTGTCGCCGTGCGTGTGTGCGTGTGTGTGCGTGTGGCGTGCGGACGCGTCGTGTGTGTGTGTGTGTGCATGTGTGTGTGTGTGTGTGTGTGTGTGTGTGTGTGTGCCTGTGCGTGTGCGCGCGTGCGTGTGTGTGCCCGTGCGTGCACGTGCGTGCGCGTGCGTGCGCGTGCCCGTGCGTGTGTTCGTGTATGCTGCATCGTCTAATGTAACCGATGACGGTGGATACGGCTCGTGACGCTCTGACGGATGACGGCTCAGTTCGACCGACTGACGTGCCATTGTATGAACACCGCGCGCGCCTATAAAACTGTTATTTGATCAAAGGTGAGAGATGGCTTTGTCGCGCGCCTATTCCTACTCGTTTTCTCTGAATGCGACTTCCTGACGCGCACACCAACGTTTGTCTCACCAATAACAATAAGCAAATATCCGAGCGCACGCACGCACGCACGCGTCCGGGCCGCTTGCTCGCGCAATTCCAAATGAAAACGAGATAAGTGTTCGTTAAACGAAAGACGCGCGTGCTGCGCGCTCTCTCGCGATAGGCATCGTCGCGACGTTTGATGTAGCGCCACCGGTGCGAAGTGGCCTGCCTTTATGCGCGCGACAAAGACTAACATATCGAACGTCCCACGACGGAGGAAGTCTGTGTGCGGGTATTGCTGCACGCTGTTTGCACGCTGCCTCTGTAAGTGGGCATCGACGAAGCTGCTGCTGCATGCGTGGTATTGCTCTAGCAGTGGCGTGTCGCGGACGGACGGGTGGGGGGGGGCGACGTCGGCACCGACGGACGGCCTGCGACGGTCGAGATAACCGCGATGACGGCGCGGATTGAAACATCGTTGGCGGCAGTGACACGGAGCTGCGAGATCGGCGCGGCGTGTGCGCGCGTACGTGCGTGCGAGCGCCGCGCGTGTGTGCCGTATATTCGTAGCAGACGCGAGCAGCTGCGCGTGCGCGGCGGTCGTTGCAAAGCCGACGGCGGCGACGGTTCGGTTATGATTGCATGCAAATACGTCGTCATTTGTCATAAGAGAACGTGAGCCGCGTGACATCGGCGAATTGCCTCGCGTGCGTGCCTGCGTGCGTGCGTGCGTGCGTGCGGGCGTGTGTGCGTGCGTGTGTGCGTGTGTGCGTGCGTGCGTGCGGGCGGGCGGGCAGGCAGGCGTGCGTGCGTGCGTGCGGGCGGGCAGGCGTACGTGCGTTTGTTCTGAACAGTTGTTCTTCACTCCACCGCCGTCGACTTTAGCTTCGGTGTGTCGGTGCAACACGAGCTAAGTGCCTTGATCAGGGGTTAATAATGAAAAAAAATGTCAAATTTGTCATTATTAACCCCTGCCTTGATGTATGTGTAAACGCTGGCAAGGCAATATGGCCGCCGATTGCCGAACCAGGCTTCTGCTGCCGTGGTTATCCATCTATCGTGCGGCCCGTTGCGGGGTTCGTAGGGAGGTACCAAGGAGGAGACCAGGGGAAAATACAGAGAGGTTAGGGTGGAGGACATTGGGAGTTACCACGCTACACTGCAACCCTTTCCTATACAGACTCCACACTTTCTGTAGTCACTTCACATGGACGTTCCGTTAATTCGCAACTACACCAATCACCTCTATATATCCCGGCCTTTCTACGGCACTCAATATACTCCCGCTTTTCTTACACTCTCTTCTCCCTAATCTCACTTACACCTATTTTATTACACTTGCTCTCCTCATACACTTCTCTCCCTACACGAATCCCTCCCTGCATCACTCTCTGTCTATGCCTCCTAGACCTTCATAGCTACATTCTCCTTCCCTAAACACCGCGCGCTCTATCTCTCTCTCTCTCTCTCTCTCTCTCTTTCTCGCCCTCCCAAAGCGTCTTTCTACTCTCATCCCATCTCTCATTCTCTCTCCCTTCTTCACTCTCGATCTCTCCGTCTCCTATCCCTCTCTCTCTCTCTCTCTCTCTCTCTCTCTTTCTCATCTCTCTCTCTCCTCCTCCTCGTCTCTCCACTCTCTCTCTCTCTTTCTCCTCTCCTTCTCTCTTCTCTCTCTCTATCAGTAATTCTTTCTTTCTCTCTCTCCTCCCTCGTCTATTTTCTCTCTCTCCTCCCTCGTCCGCCTCTCTTCTTCTCCTCTCTTCCTCTCCCTCCATCTCCTCTTCTCCTCTCTCCTTCTCTCTTCTTCTCTTTCTCGTCCCTTTCTCATTCTCTCCTCAAATCTCTCTCCTCTCTCGTCATCTCTCTCTCTCTCTCTAAACGCCTCGTTTCCCCCCCCTACATCCTCGCCCCTACACATCCCACATTCTTAAACGACAGCAGCCACTGCTCCTCCCTACAACCCCTGCCCTCAATACCCTGATTTGTGCTCTAACATCGCCGGCCCCGCGATCCCTCTAGCAAGATCGTCTATCCGAATTCAACAACCACATATGATATCAGGTCAGTACAGTGAAAGTGATTTAGCCCTATGGACGACGTCAGAGAGCCGGCCGTGATTTTGTGTCTGCAATAAGCGCGGTAACTGCGACATGGCTCTCACATCGTCTCCTCTCCTCTCATCTCTCATCTCCGTCGGTCTCTCTCTCTCC